>NC_091952.1:22726044-22883544 GCF_031021105.1 Erythrolamprus reginae | reverse complement strand
GGCTCTCTGGTACACTCCTCCCAAAAATTCACAGGTACAAATTTCAGACACACACACGTTTGAAAATTCAAAACAATGTTCTTTATAATGAAAATTCACTTAAACTAAGCCCTCTTTTGGTATAGCAAAGAGCACTGGTCTTCAAACAAACTGGTAATTTGTACAAGTCCGTTATCAGTTCTGTGATACTTAGCTTGCAGCTTTGAGGCAATTCACAGTCCTTCTTCTTTCACCAAGTGAAACACACTTTGCTCTGGTTTAGTTTCAAAGCGGGGGAAAATCAGCACACAAAAGGTCAAAGTCAGTAAAGCAGTCATGAAACACAACGACCAGATAATCCTCCACAATGGCCAAACCCACAGGCTGCTATTTATAGCAGCCTCACTAGTTACCACAGCCCCACCCAACCACAGGTGGCCTCATTTTCTTTGATAATAATCTCTCAGTTGTTGTTGCCTATGCATCGCTCTCTGCATGCGTGGCTGTATCATTAACTCTTGTTCTGAATCCAAGGAGGAGCTAGATAATTGATCTCCTTCTGAGCTGTCTGCCACACTCTCCTCCTCCCTGTCACTCATGCCTTCTTGGCCAGAGGAGCCTTCATCATCAGATTCCACCGGGGGGGGGGGGGACAGGCCTACAGCATGTGGATGTCTCCCCCACATCCACAGTCCTTGGGGCAGGAGCTGGGCCAGAGCTAACCACAACAATAATTAGAACAATTAATCAGTGGAACAATTTGTCTCCAGAAATTGTAACTGCTCCAACACTGGAAGCTTTTAAGAAGATGTTGGATAACCATTTGTCTGAAGTAGCATAGGGTCTCCTGCCCAAGCAAGGGCTTGGACTAGATGACCTCCAAGGTCCCTTCCAACTCTGTTATTCCATTATGTTATAAATATCTTGTGTGCTTCTCCTGATGGCAAGTTACAACCTATAACTCATTCTTTATTTCATCAACCCTGTCCATGAGCAAGTGTATTTTGATGAGCAAAAAAACATACATCTAAGTTGAGAAACAAAATAATCTCCTACCATCTTTACTTAGCCAGACAAAGAGCATTGGCTCACTGAAGGAGGTATAGTACAAAGTAAAGTGCCTGTCAGAACGATCTACAAAGGAAAAAGCAAGGGAACAAGTGAAGAAATGTGCATCATGATGATATAAATTTTATAAACGAAATAAAATTAATGGCACAGGGACTCAGTTGCATCCTTTGCATGATAATGCTATAACACACGTACAGTCATTTTTACATCATTGTGGTTTGTTACAGATGTTATGTCAGATAGGATCTTTTAGTTTGGGGTTAATTAATAATAAATGTGCAAGCTCTTTCTATGCACAAATCTATCCTTTGCAATATTGTTGAGCCGCTTGGTATCCTTACTGCAAAAATTGACTTTCAGATAGGTTTGGGTCTTCTCATATAAAGTGCAACAGATAGTTTTAATTTATTTTGCAGCTGGGTCAGGATTTATTGCAGATTTATTGTGCCTCAAAAGTACGTACAGGCCAGTTTCTATATATTTATACTTATCTATATACTGAACATTATTTTCTGGTTATTTATATCCAATAAATATTATTCCCTGCAGGTGTCAGTAATATAACTTACACGGCATGACCTGTGGGTTTGTTTTATATCTATCTGCCTGTCCTGATGTTCTTAAAAAATATTGTCTTCTGGAGATAATGGTGATGCAGCACTTGGATTATTCACATAGATGTGATCCAGGATTGCTGATCAGTAATTTCTGTTGTGCTCTTACTAGCAAAAAGCATATATTTTGATGTCGGCGGAATTTCACAAAATGAAACTTCCTGATATAGCAAAAGCAAGGTATTCAGAATTGGCAACCTTGCTCTAATTGTCAAGTAACAATTAAGGGAAGCTGGTTATTATGAAGTAGAGTGGTGCAAATAGATGTGATATTTAGCAAAACAAGTGCAGTGTTGCTGTCAAACAACATCTTCTCAAAGGAGGATGTTCAGAAATGGAGTAAATCAGACATCTAGAAAGATGCCCTGGGCTGTAGGTGTCTAACCAATATCTCCTAAGTAGGCATCAGTAGGTCATAAGTAGGTCATGAGATATCAGTAGGTCGTCAATTCAACAAGTCTTTTTTTCCAATACTGTAGAAGAGAATGGGGTTGAACTATGGACAGGACACTTGTTGAACTGTGATGCTTGTTGAGCTTGGTTGATTTATTTATTTATTTATTCATTTGTCCAATACACAAATACATAGGAAGAAAATAGACATGTGATAATATAAAAAGAGGGTGAAGGTGAACTTAGAGGAGAGGATATATGAAAGGAAGAGAATATATAAGATAGGTGAAAAAAAGGAAAGACAATTGGACAGGGGACGAAAGGCACACCAGTGCACTTATGTACGCCCCTTACTGGCCTCTTAGGAACCTGGAGAGGTCAACCGTGGAGAGTCTAAGGGAGAAGTGTTGGGGGTTAGGGGTTGACACAATTGAGTCTGGTAGTGAGTTCCAAGCTTCGATAACTCGATTGTTGAAATCATATTTTTTACAGTCAAGTTTGGCACGGTTCGTATTAAGTTTGAATCTGTTGCGTGCGCTTGTGTTATTGCGGTTGAAGCTGAAGTAGTCATTGACTGGCAAGACATTGCAGCATCTGATCTTGTGGGCAATGCTCAGATCGTGTTTTAGGCGTCGTAGTTCTAGGCTTTCTAGGCCTAGGATTGTTAGTCTATTTTCGTAGGCAATTCTGTTTCGAGTGGAGGAGTGAAGGGCTCTTCTGGTGAAATATCTTTGATTTCCAGAGTACCTGATATTTTCTCTATCAGATAAGTTCAATGAAAGTTACATGCAAGAAGTACTATTTTAAATTGGGATGAGCTGGAGACAGAGCCAAAATGCAGCAAAGTATCATTGCTGAATCCA
This sequence comes from Erythrolamprus reginae, assembly GCF_031021105.1. NCBI lineage: Eukaryota > Metazoa > Chordata > Lepidosauria > Squamata > Dipsadidae > Erythrolamprus > Erythrolamprus reginae. Next base: position 22,880,624 of record NC_091952.1, on the reverse strand, counting down.
GACTGAGCATTTGTCAAGAAACTAATTATGCTTTTCTTCCAACATTTTAATTTTGCCTGTGTTTCTGAATTCTACATTATATAGCTACACCTACATAAGGTCTTATTTGGAATCAAACTCAAGAGAAATTTGATTTAGATATAATCCTCTGCTTTTATATTTTAATATTTTAAGAGGTGTGCTATGATTCCATACACTATCCCACTCACTTTCCATTTGTTGGTCAAATGGTTCGTTTTAATTTTAAAATAACTAAACTTTTGGTAATTTGTTTGCTCTATCAATATTTTCTTATTTTCACCTTCTGTTATATTAACAGTTTGAGGGGCCCTACCACAGCCAAGGTTTCTAGAGTATCCTGGGTTCATGGAGGCCCAAATTTATGACACAGCATAAAGTTCAGCAGAGCTTCAAAAGCTGCATTTCCTGAGAACATTTCTATTTTTTTATTATTATTGTTGTTGTTGTTATTATTATTATTATTATTATTATTATTATTATTATTATTATTTACACTTTTTAAATTCTTGGAAAGATGTTATATAAAAGAAACACCAGAGTAAGCATGTTCTCTGTCATTCAGAATGCAGGATGTGGAATAATGGGTTTAGTTACAGAGAAATACAGAGGGTGGACAAAAAAATGGAAATGGAATCCAGATTTGTGAAGCTCCCTTCGAACAGTTTTTGTGGAAACTGGGTTCTGTACGTGTCTATTGAGCTCTGCAGTGATTTTAAGAGCCGGGGTCTTGCGATCCGCTCTAATAATTTGCTTTAGAGTCCGACGGTCTCTCTCAGACAACTTCGATTTTCGACCAGACCTGTGCTTAGCTGAGGATGTTTTCTCTTCTCTTTCAAAAACAGTCATTACTTTTGAGACATTACCTCTGGAAATGCCAAACATTTGGGCACTTTCTGTTACACTAGCACCTGCCATTTGAGCACCAACAATTTATTTATTTATTTATTTGGCTCACAACAAGAAACAGTGCAAATCCAATACTTAAAAACACTTAAAAACACTTTATATAAAAGACAATCATGCATTTCATACATACCATACACAAAGCGGGAACGGCCCAGGGGAATCAATTTTCCCATGCCTGATGACAGAGGTGGGTTTTGAGGAGTTTATGAAAGGCAAGGAGGGTGGGGGCAGTCCTAATCTCTGGGGGGAGTTGATTCCTGAGGGTCGGGGCTGCCACAGAGAAGGCTCTTCCCCTGAGTCCCGCCAGACGACAACGTCGACGGGACCCAGAGAAGGCCAACTCTGTGGGACCTAACCGGTTGCTGGGATTCGTGCGGCAGAAGGCGGTTCTGGAGATATTCTGGTCCGATGCCATGAAAGACCTCTTTGAAAGTCTGAGAGTTCTGCCATTTCTAGAAGGTTATAACCAATTGCCTTAAATTTCTGTTTAAAAAGGGGTAGCTTAAAAAAACATATCAAATAACAATTTTTTAAAAAAAACATTAAAATATGTTAAGTTTTGATTGATTTGAACATGTTCAAACATGATGCTAAAAAGTCATGTGTTTCCATTTATTTGTCCACCCCCTGTGTAAATTCTAAATGAATGTAAAAAAAAAAAAGCCTATGAACAATTTGATAGAGGTAGAGTTATTTAGAGGTGCGATTTGGGTCAGAGGTGGGTTTCAGCAAGTTCTGACCAGTTCTGGAGAACCTGTAGTGGAAATTTTGAGTAGTTCGGAGAACTGGCAAATACAGGGGTGGGATGCTGCCTGGACAGGGGGGAATGCGGTGGAGTAGCAAAAATGGAGCTCCACCCCAGAGCCCCCAATTTGCACTGAAGGATGTTGAAAGAAAATACAGGGCATCCTGCACAAGCCAAGTCCACAGTGTGGTAGTAAAAATTTTGGTAGCCCTTCACTGTATAAATACCACGTCTGACTGGCTCCATCCCATCTATTCTCTGCCTCTCGAGTCCCAGATGATTGGGAGGAAATGGAGATTTTGCAATAACCTTCCCTAGGAGTAGGGAGGAAATTGAGATTTTATAGTATCCTTCCCCTGCCACGCCTACCAAGCCATGCCACACCTACAGAACTAGCTAGAGGTATAACAAGCAGGAAGAGGGAGATTATGATTCCGCTATATAGGGTGCTGGTGAGACCACATTTGGAATACTGTGTTCAGTTCTGGAGACCTCACCTACAAAAAGATATTGACAAAATTGAGCGGGTCCAAAGATGGGCTACAAGAATGGTGGAAGGTCTTAAGCATAAAACGTATCAGGAAAGACTTAATGAACTCAATGTATAGTCTGGAGGACAGAAGGAAAAGGGGGGGACATGATCGAAACATTTAAATATGTTAAAAGGTTAAATAAGGTCCAGGAGGGAAGTGTTTTTAATAGGAAAGTGAACACAAGAACAAGGGGACACAATCTGAAGTTAGTTGGGGGAAAGATCAAAAGCAACATGAGAAAATATTATTTTACTGAAAGAGTAGTAGATCCTTGGAACAAACTTCCAGCAGACGTGGTTGATAAATCCACAGTAACTGCATTTAAACATGCCTGCGATAAACATATATCCATCCTAAGATAAAATACAGAAAATAGTATAAGGGCAGACTAGATGGACCACGAGGTCTTTGTCTGCTGTCAGTCTTCTATTTTTCTATGTTTCTACAGAACCAGTAGTAAAAAAAAAATTCAATCCCACCACTTTCTTGGGTGCTACATGATTGCATGTGTTCAGCTTGATGCCGGCCAACCATCTATTAGGGGAATTTTAATTTAGATTCTTGCACTGTGCAGGGTTTAGACCTATTTACGTAAATGGCTTCTTCTAATTCTAAGATGCTGTTATCTTTTAGGCAGCAAAACAATGAGATTTATTCCTTTAGAAATTCAAATGAAGATTTGGAACGATATGCATCTGTCTCTGTTACAGTTAAGCAAATCCCTGGATTAGTCTTTCCTTGAAAGTGAGCAAAAGTTCAAGAGCATTATTATTGTCTTTCCTGGAATACTGCTACTTTAAATCTCTGTGTATCTAACCACAATGACATGACTTGGCAGAGCTCCTCTGCATTCACTACGAGTAAAATTGCATTCTAAAATTCATCACGCAGCCCTGTAGGGCTAAGTAAAAATAATAATAATAATAATAATCAATTTTTTTTAGGATTCTAACAAAGCAGAGAAACAGGAAAGACCTCAATCATTTTGCTATGGAAAAGTCATCTTCTGCCTAGACTGAGACAATAAGGGATGGGCTCTGCTGTGATTGCAATCATGTTGATTCTGAATCATGAATTGCAAGGCAGATAAAAGGGCTTTCCACTTTAAAATTTATGTCTATGGAGGTTCTCAGGAGTCATCCAGGCTATAGTTGTCTCAAAGGTGGTCTTCTTCCTCTTCCTCTTCCTCTTCCTCCTCCTCCTCTTCCTCCTCCTCTACTTCTTCTTCTTCTTCTTCCTCCTCCTCCTCCTCCTTCTTCTTCTCCTTCTTCTTTTCCTTCTCCTCCTCCTCCTCCTCCTTCCTCTCCCTCTCCCCCTCCCAATTGCTTCAAACTCTTCTCCTTTTGTATGTTTATTGGATTTTGCACAAATTTACAAAAGGGGCAAAGATTACAACACAACAATGCAACACTACCTCATTGCCTGCCTTGAACCCCTCTTCACAAAACTGTACAATCTATTTTGGCTATACATACTGAGCAGTGGTGGAATTCGTCCATCATCCTTTAAGGATGCCCAAAAGGAGCATGCGCAGTTGCTTCTAATTGCCCATTTCCGCCCCTAACCTGCCAACCCCAGTGACCAAAGGGAGGCCTATTTAGTAACTAAATGCGCCGCACCCCCTAACCAATCCGGTCCGCACCGTCAGTGTGGAATAGGTGAAAAAACGGCCGCCTCTAAAGGGGAGGCCGCAAAAAATTCCTATTCGGCCCCGAGGCGACCTCCTTAGGACACACTGTTGATAGCGGAGGGTGTGTGGGTGTTCGCCTGAAGCGCCAGCAATGCTGGGTCCCATCCAGATCGCCCTTAGATAGGGCAATCTGGGACCCTCCCAAGCAAGCCGGCAGCGCGCTCTCATTGACGCGCTGCCAGAAGCCGAACTTCCGGGTTCCAAATGAACCCGGAAGTTCGCAGCTCTAAAAGAGCTGAATCACCGTCGCCCCCGGCCAGTAGGCAATTTCGACCGGCGGTTTAAACCGCCGATCGGGCATTTTTGAAAAAACACCAAAACAAAGCAAACATCAATTTAGTCATGGTGTGATTAAGGTAGAGTTACTCTGAGTTTCCTTCTAACTTTTACCCCTCCTTGGATTAAGAACTCTTCTGTAATGGTCCAATTCCCTCTTATAATGGTCTTGCTCTGTTCTTCATGTTCTCAGGCTCTGTTAGATATTCCATCATATTTTCTGCCCGTGAATTGTACCTGTCAAAAAGTTTCTCCTGGCTACTGGTTATGCCTGAGTGGACTGCAGAGTGATGTCTTACAATGTGGCCACTTAATGAGAAGTGGACAGCCTACGTTGCTTCACGAAGGCGTTTCAAAGGACCACTTTGCTTAAAGAACCATCAAACTTCTGAAACTCTAGTGATACACGTATCGGGCTAGTACATTCTGCCACAACAATGTTTTCACATCAGAGAATTCCAAGCTGGATGACAGCCATTCTCAGATAATTCTCATTCATAACTTTAAAAAAAGACGTGGCAAATTTTGCAGATATATTGTCATTACAGTATAAATGCCAACCAGAGCAAAATTCTCCAGATGGATTTTGATTTTGCTCTATCCCGAGCATGATTAGTTACAGTTTTCTTGTTGCTCCTCTTAGAGTAATGACAACCTCCTTTTATGTAGGTCATAATTATAAATATTTATCTGTTTGATACTTCCAGGTGACAGACTAGATTCCTTCTCTTTGTTAAGTCAGCAAGAACAGGTGACTAGTAGCCTCTACCTTCTATTATAATATGTATAACTTAGCAAGTGATTTCCAGAAAATTAACTTGATTAGTCCTGCGACATATATATTTGTATGTACTTCGGTCAACTGTGGTGTTCAACCTAGCATATGATTAAAAACTTCCATATCATTAAAAGCCAATGCAATCCTAGGTTGCATCAACAGAGGAAAAGTATCAAGATCATATGAAATATTAATTCTGCTATACATTGTTTTAGTAAGATGGCATTCAGAATACTGCATCCAGTTTTGGTCACTGCTATACAAAAAAGATATTGAGACTCTAGAAAAAATCCAGAGAAGAGCAACAAAGATGATTAGAGGGCAGAAGGTGAAAGCATATGATGCTTTCCTGCAAGATTGCAGGAACTCACTGTGTCTAGTCTAACAAAAAGAAGGACTAAGGGGCAACATGATATCAGTCTTCCAATATTTGAGGGTCTATCAAAAAGAAGAGTTGGGGGCAACTTATTCATCAAAGAACCTGAGGGCAAGACAACAAGTAATAAATATAAACTTGTCAGAGATCTAACTAGAACTAAGTAGCAATTTCCTAACAGTGAGAACAATTATTCAGTGGAATGGCTTGCCTCCAGAACTTGAGGGTGCTTCATCTTTTTTTATATATATATATTTTTTTTTATTTTACAAATGTGACATACAAGACAAAAGAAAAAACATACATAAAAACATATATACTGTATACAACATTTGGGAAATGAAAGTTTCCCCACTTTTTTTTTTTTGGATATTTGATCAGACACTTCTTTTACATAATATTAATTTTTGAATTCTTTTATTTGACGTGTTGCTTTGCATAAATTTTTATTTATTTGTTTCTTTTAGCCAATCATAAAATTTTGCCCATGTTTTATAGTAATCTGATTCTTCTTTTCGATAGCCTGTCCATCTCCGCACCATCTAGTATTTTTTTTATTATTATGTTTTCTTCCGGTATTTTATCTGTTTTCCACTGTTGGGCATATACAATTCTGACAGCTGTTAGTATATGTATAACTAGGTATCTTACTTCTTTTTCTAGTTTTTTAATTAAAAATACCCAATAAATATAATTCTGGTTTTTTCCCGATGTCCTCATTTGCTATTTCTTTTAACCAATTTGTTATTTTATTCCAAAACTTTTTTGCCTGTGTGCATGTCCACCATTGGTGGTAGAACGTGCCTCTTTCTTTTTTACACTTCCAACATATTGGAGAGGTTTTTGGGAACTGAAGGTGATGAAGGTGATGAAGAAGAGATTCAACAGCTGTTTGTCCAGAATTATATAGAGCCATGATGGCAAACCTATGACATGTGTGCCACCCATGGCATGCAGTACTAAATTGGAGGGCATGTGAGACTTTGCCCTGTGTCAGCTCCATCGCGCATGTGTGTGCTGGCCAGCTGATTTTTGGCCTTGGGAAAGGCTGTTTCGCCCTCTGGATGCTTCAGGGAACCTTCCCTAAAGCCCCAGAGACAAAAAATAATAATCACCCAATGCACAAACCAGAAGTTCAGAAAAATGCACTTCCAGTTTGCCGTTGTGCTGTTTTTTTGCACTCCAGAGGGTTCAGGGAAGCTTCCTGAAGCCCCGAGTGCAAAAAACAACGCACTGGGCAAACCAGAAGTGTGTTTTCTGAACTTATGGGTTTCTCTTTGTGCTGTTCTTTGTGCTCTGGAGCTTCAGGAAGCTTCCCTGGACCCTCAAGAGTGCAAAAAAACAGCACAATGGCAAACCGGAAGTGCATTTTCCCAAACTTCCAGTTTCTCTGTTGGGCGATTTTTTTTCATGTTCCAGGCTTCAATAAGGTCTGGTACACATGCTGGGGGCAACATAGAGGTGTGTGCATGTGGGAAGGGGTGCAGGCGCATGCACACATGCTAGCACACCCATACACACCCTTTTGGCAGACGAACCAAAAAATGTTCACCATCACTGGTATAGAGTCTCCTGCTTGGGTTTAGTCTAGAAGCCCTCCAAGGTCCCTTCCAATTCTGTTATTCCATTATTCCTATTTTAAATTGTGAGTGAGGAAAATCAAGGAGACAATGGCTGTAACTTATATTGTCACCTTTCAAGGAGACTTATATTATAACTTATAATATGACTGTATATATGTTTTTATATATTGGGGTTACTCTTTTAGATTTTTATATGTATAATTGTTATCTTAGATTCTAATTATTAGATTTGTCATTATGTATTGTTTTTATCACTGTTGTGAGCCGCCCCGAGTCTGTGGAGAGAGGCGGCATACAAATCTAATAAATAATAATAATAATAATAATAATAATAATAATAATAATAATAACAACAACAACAACAACAATAACAACAATGACTTTGTCACCAGGCATGGGAAAATTGACATTTCCCCTAACTATCTTGGTTTATGTATGGTTTGATTGGGTTGTGTGATTATTTTATTGCAAGGGTTTTTAAATTGTGTTTTTAAATATTGGATTTGTACATTGTTTATCATTGTTGTGAGCCGCCCCAAGTCTTCGGAGGGGGCGGCATACAAATCTAATAAGTTATTGTTACTGTTACTGTTACTATATTGGATCACAACGTGGGTTAGCTTTCCATTTCTGACAATATAGCTCCAAGTTTAATCTGAGACTCAAATTTCATCTTTTTTTAAAAAAATAACGTAGCTCAACGTTTTTCAGTCTGGGCTGCTTCCTTATGTGTGGACTTCAATTCTCAGAATTCCCCAGCCAATGTGGGCATGGCTAGGAATTCTGGAAAATGAAATCACATATCTGGTAATTCCTCAAGCTGCAAAGCAATACTGAATGAATAACCATAAACTCTGCATAAAGCCAATCCTAGGATTTATCCTCAGCATCTAGAGTAATGGCTTGGAAAGAGGTTTGTCTGTAATCCATGGAAAGCAATTGCCAGTAAATTTAGATAATGCCTGGTTATAGGAGCCAGTACATGGAAGTTTCTATATATCACTAAATTATTGGAAGGGTATGATGCTGAGGGGGAAAAAAGCTAGAATACTGCTGTTTTTCTGGGCATCGATTCAATATGTTTAACCTTTTAACAACATAAAACAGATTGAAGAGTTGTTCTGGAACTCACAACCTATAAACTGTGCAGACTAGAGTCGCCGTGAGTCCAGACACAATGCGCTACAGATGATGAAAGCAGACACTTCTGATAAGACATATGCAATATTCACTTGTCTGGAAAGGAGGTTCTGTACAGTGAAAATTGAAATGGAAATGAATACGAGAGAGCAGTTTGTCTTCTTTAAAAAAAATTAATGGAAAACTAAATTGTCCAAATGTTTTGGCTTCCTACTCTAATGGACGAGAAATTAAAATAAAAAGAAGCTTAATGGTTCATTGAAATGCACACGTGCATACAACACACACACATACATACACACAGACCAAGAATTCAGGATTGTAACAAATACTGTTAATGTACTTCTTATACAGTAAATATATGACTTTAGCATCAGTGATTGCAGTAGATTTTTATACAGGGTAGTCAGTAGTTAATACTTATTCAGTGACTATCCAAAGTTACATTCTAATGAGAAGGTTTGCAATTGGTCCTCCTAGAAACATAGGAACATAGAAACATAGAAGACTGACGGCAGAAAAAGACCTCATGGTCCATCTAGTCTGCCCTTACACTATTTCCTGTATTTTATCTTAGGATGGATACAGTATATGTTTATCCCAGGCATGTTTAAATTCAGTTACTGTGGATTTACCAACCACGTCTGCTGGAAGTTTGTTCCAAGGATCTACTACTCTTTCAGTAAAATAATATTTTCTCATGTTGCTTTTGATCTTTCCCCCAACTAACTTCAGATTGTGTCCTTAGCTGCAGCCCTTATAATGACCCAGTGGTCACATGATCATGATATAGGCTCTTGGCAACTGGCTCACCATAATGGGGATTACAGCATGTTGCAATCACAGGGACACAGGGTTGGACCGCAGGCCGAATGGGGGTGGAATGCAGTTCTACCAGCAGGAATGAAGCTGTGTGCCCAGCTCCAGCTGACTATTCCCCCCCTCCCATCCTCCTTCTCCTCCTCGGAAAGACCAGCACTGGCAGGAGTTGTAGGGGGCCCATTTCCTCCCCCGTCTTTTCTCAACAGCTGATCGGCACCCATTCGCCTAGCTACCCAGATTGAGGCAGGCGGCGACCCAGGAAGGAGAGCGTGAGAAACGCCAAGCAAATTGTCACCCCAGAGAGCAACACTTCATTTTTATTTTATTTTATTTATTGTTAGAGTTGAAAGGGACCATGAAGGCCATCGAGTTCAACCCCCTGCCCAAGCAGGAATCCTATAGTACACCAGTCAAGTGGCAGTTCAATCTTCTCTTAAAAATGTACAGAGTGTTGGAGTTTACAACGTCCGCTGGTAGGTTGTTCCATTGGTTGATCGCTCTGACCGTCAGGAAGTTCCTCCTTATCTCCATGTTGAATCTCTCCTTGGTCAGCTTCCAGCCGTTGCTCCTCGTCCGGCCCTCTGGTGTCCTGAAGAATAAAGTGATCCCCTCCTCTCTGTGACATCCCCTCATATACTTGTAGACTGCTATCATGTCCGCTCTGGCCCTCCTTTTCTCTAGGCTATCCATGCCCAGTTCCACTGGTAAGGTTGTAAGTCAAGGACTTAACAATTCACTTGAATGATGATGATTGTTCAAGCCACTCCCCCTGGTCACATGGCCACCAAGCCACACCCACAAAATAAGCCACACCCACAGTGTGGTAGTAAAATATTTGGCTGCTCATTATTGCATGGACCCCATTTGTGACCTTCAGTTTGTTGCTGTTGTTCAATTGCTAAGTCATGTCTGAGTCTTCATAATCCCATAGACCAGGGGTCTCTAATCTTGACAACTTTAAGTCTTGTGGACTTCAATTTTGAGAGTTCCTCAGCCAGTTTTGCTAGCTGAAGAATTCTGGGAGTTGCAATCTGCCAATCTTAAAGTTGCCAAGGTTGGAGACTCTTGCCGTAGACCATGGTATGACAGATCCCTCTGCCTTCCACTGTTGCCCATGGTTGGCTCAAATCCATGTTCCTTGCTTTGGTGAGCATAGTCAATGGGGAAACTGGCAAGAAGTTGCAAATTGTGTGATGCACATTTAATGATCACATTGCTTAATGATAGAATTGCCAGTCCTAATTACCATAATTAAATGAGTTCTATGTGTATTCAACAATGGGGAAAATAATACATATTTACACTCGGATGATTCTTCCAAAATTCATTCTATTTTTTTAAAAGAAGATTTGCAGACCAGTCAGTATCTTTTATGCTGAAACCTAAACAATGTCTTTAGTCGTGTTTATGAAAATCTGTCAATGGTTGGAAAATTTCTTACAAAACAACACCCTGAGGAAGAATTTCCACACATACAAAAAATGTAAACTATGGATAATTGTTTAAATTTCATAGGAGTTGGTGTCTAAAATGAAGGAACTGTCAATTCAAAATACATGCAGTAATTATGCATAGAATAATTATGGACATTTGGCCAGCAGTGTTTTTTTTTAATGCATTCACTCTGAGTTCATATGAGTGCATTCAGCATTGACGTGGACTTGATGCACAAAGCTTTGCATTTGTAGTTGTTGAGATTCGTAATGAAATCTGGAGATGAGCAGGAAGACGGGTTTCATTGAAAAATATAACAGGAGTTATGAGTAACTTTTTTAAAAATGGCAAGCTAAATAGAAATCCCTATTAACTTAGATGCATTGCAGGGAGAAAGTGGCAAAAAGGTGACAAATAACAGGGAGAAAGAAACACATTTTTGCATCTGTCTTTTTACAAAGGGAAAAAATCAATCCAACCTATCAAAAAACAGCACCACAAAAACATATTAAGAACACAAGTTAAAATAGGGAAGAAAATGTTAAGTGAACACCTATCTACCCTAGACAAATTCAAGTCACCAGGACCAAATGGATTACACCCCAAGGTTGTGAAGGAACTGGTTGACAAGATCTCAGAACCACTGAACTATATATTTCAAAGATCCTGGAGCACTGGGGAACTGCCAGAGGACTGGAAAAAAAGCTGATGTAGTTCCTACCTTTTTTAAAAAAAATAGATCCAAGAAACTACAGACCTATCAGCCTGACCTCAAAACCAGGGAAGATTTTGGAAAAGATAATCAAGAAATGACTCAATGAACACTTAGAAGCAAACAAAATAATAACCAAAAGCCAAAATGGGTTTGCCAACAATAGATCATACCAGGTTTATTTTATTGCATTCTTTGACAAAGTGACAAAATTAGTGGACCAGAGGAATGCTATCGATATGGTTTACTTGGACTTCAGTAAGGAATTTGACAAAGTAGACCATAACCTATTAGATAAAGTAGATGTGGGATGGATAACACCACCACCAGATGATTCAAAACTGGTTAACCAACCGCATTCAACATGTAGTGCTCAATGGAACTGCATCTAGTCTACGGAGAGGGGCGACATACAAATCCAATAAATAATAATAATAATAATAATCATCATCATCATCATCATCATCTACATGGAGGGATGTATGCAGTAAAGTACTCCAAGGTTCTATTTTAGGCCCAGTACTCTCCATCAATGACTTGGATGAGGGGAATAGATAGGGAACTCATCAAATTTGCAGATGACACCAAACTGGAAGGAATAAACAACTCTCCAGAAGATAGCTCAAGATACAGAAAGATCTTGACCAGTGAAGGACTACCAACACTTTTACTACCACACTGTGAGGCATGGCTTATGCAGGATGCATTCTCTTTCAACATCTTTCAATGTAAATTGGGTGCTCTGGGGTGGAGTTCTATTTTTGCTACCCCACTGCATTCTCTCCCATCCTGGCAGTAGCCCATCCCTGATCTTGACAGACTTAAACATTGGGCGCTATCAAACAAAATGAAATTCAATGGTGAAAAAAGTAAGGTTCTACATTTAGGCAAGGAAAAGAAAATGCACAGGTAGAGTATATGTTGTACATTGTAACTGTGAGAGACAAATCTTAGTGGACAACCATTTAAATATGAGCCATCAGTGTACAGCAGCTGCCAAAAAAGCCAACACAGTTCTGGGCTGCAACTGAGGGATAGGCCCAAGACCATGCAAAGTGTTAATACCACTTTGTAAGGCCTTGGTAAGGCCATACCTGGAATACTGCATTCAGTTTTGGTCACCACAGTGCAAAAAGGATATTGAGACTGTAGAAAATGTACAGAGAAGAGCGACAAAGATGATTAGGGGACTAGAGGCTAAAACATATGAAAAAAGGTTTATTTTTTATTTTTTTATTTTATTAAAATGATGGCGGTGATGATGAGGAAGGAGGAGGAGTCGAAGTTTTGAATGATACAACATTGAAAGTTTTTAAGAAGATGTTGAATAACCATTTGTCTGAAGTGGTATAGGGTCTCCTGCCTAAGCAGAGGGTTGGGCTAGAAGACCTCCAAACTCCCCTCCAGCTCTATTATTATTTATTATTATTATTATTATTATTATTATTATTATTATTATTGTTGTTGTTGTTGTTGTTGTTGTTGTTGTTGTTGTTGTTGTCACAACTGCAGATAATCAGTTGCAATTTAATAATTTGCCCATTCAGATAGTTCCCACTGAAAGCATGTGTCCAAATCCAGAACCAAATAGTATCTAAATTTCCTTTGAGCCTCAAGGCTCTATTTTTTATTTATTTTATTTGTTTGTTTGTTTGGTCAAGTATGTATTGGTGGAATACAAAGATATAATATTTATATACATGATACTAGTAAAAGAGAAACTTTAAGACAGGGGACAGAAGGCACTCTGGTGCACTTATGCACACCACCTACTGACCTCCTAGGAATTGGGAGAGATCAACAGTGGATAGTCTAAGGGTAAAGTTTTGGCAGTTAGGTGAAGATATTACAGAGTCTGGTAGTGAGTTCCATGCATCAACTACTCCGTTACTAAAGTTGTATTTACTGCAGTTGAGTTTAGAGCGGTTTACTTGAAGTTTGTATCTGTTGTGTGCTCGTGTGTTGTTGTGGTTAAAGCTGAAATAGTCATTGATAGGAAGAACATTGTAGCAGATGATTTTATGGGCTATGCTTAGGCCGTGTTTAAGGTGATGTAGTTTTCTAAAGCTAGGATTATAAGTCTGGTTGCATAGGGTATTCTGTTGCGAGTGGAGGAGTTGCCTGGCTTGCTGCTTGAAGTTCTCCATTAAGTTTTCTTGAGAAGATTTTGTGGAGTGATTCACCACTGCCTTCTTCCTAGAGTTGAGAGAAAGCGACTTTGTTTCCTAAGGCAAGGCAAGAACCCACAGTCTTCTGGTTTCTTATTCAATGCATTTGACTCGGGGGTGGGTTCTAACTTACCTCGCTGATGGTTTGCTTCCTCCCACAAAGCCCTTCATGGCATCGGACCAGAATATCTCCGGGACTGCCTTCTGCCACACGAATCCCAGCGACCAGTTAGGTCACACAGAGTTGGCCTTCTCCGGGTCCCGTCGACTAAACCAGTGATTTTCAACCTTTTTTGAGCCGCGGCACATTTTTTACATTTACGAAACCCTGGGGAACATTGAGCGGGGTGGGGGGTGGGGACTAAAAAAAGTTTGGACAAAAAAATTATGTCTCTTCCTCCCTTTCGCTCTATTTCTCTCTCCCTCTTTCTCTTCCTTCCTTCCTCTTTCTTTCTCTCTCTCCATCCCTCTTTCTTTCTCTCCCTTCTCTTTTTTGCTCTCTTTCTCCCTCCCTCCCTCTATGTCTTTTTCTCTCTCTCCTTCCCTCCCTCTCTTTCTCTCTCTCTCTTGCTTTCTTTCTCTCTCTTTCTCTCTCTTGCTTTCTTCCTCTTGTTCTCTTTCTCTCTTTCTTTCTTTCTTTCTCTCCCTCTTGTTCTCTTTCTCTCTCGCTCGCTTTCTCTCTCTTGCTTTCTTTCTCTCTCTCTCTCTTGCTTTCTTTCTCTTTCTTTCTCTCTCTCTCTGAGCTTCGCGGCACACCTGACCATGTCTCACGGCACACTAGTGTGCCGCGGCACACTGGTTGAAAAACACTGGACTAAACAATGTCGTTTGGCGGGACCCAGGAGAAGAGCCTTCTTTGTGGTGGCCCCGACCCTATGGAACCAGCTCCCCCCAGATATCAGAGTTGCCCCCACCCTCCTTGCCTTTCGCAAGCTCCTTAAAACCCACCTCTGTTGTCAGGCATGGGGGAATTGAAATTTTCCCTTCCCCCTAGGCTTATAGAATTTATACATGGTATGCTAGTATGTATGATTGGTTCTTTAAATTGGGGTTTTTTAGATTATTTTTAATATTAGATTTGTTCACATTGTCTTTTTTATTGTTGTTAGCCGCCCCGAGTCTTCGGAGAGGGGCGGCATACAAATCTAATAAATATAAATACAAAAACAAATACAGTGCAAAAAAAAAAAAAAATCCAGAAAAATCCCCCCCCCCCCCCCCCAGAAGCTGAAAACAGCATGGTTTTGCACATGCGATGCTGAAACATAGTTTCTATGCATGCGCAGAAGAGGAAAAAAACTGGAAAATAATTCAGGGGAAAAAATCCAAAAAATATTTTTAAAATGATGGTGGTGCCCATGGACCAGCACCAACTGAACCGGTTTCATGACATCATCATGACATCACCAGTAGCTCGTTACCAGTTCGGGCAAACTGGTCCGAATCGGAAGGAACCCACCTCTTATTTGATCACTGCACCAAACACATTCTCACATATATTTTACCATTCTGCAAGTGTTTTAAGTATTCTAATAATGTACATGGTGAAGTTGCATCAGGCTTACCTCAAACCTGCATCAAATGAACTGAACTTCAACCCTGTCAAATTCTCTCTCAGTCAGTTTCTCGTTTTTCCCAAAGGCAAGTTTGTTTTGACCTCATTTTCTCTGGGTTGAAAAAAGAATGTAGCTTCGTGTACATTTATCCTAATAGACATATGTTTTTGTGCACTTTTCCTAGCTTATGCTGCTTTTGTAAGCAATTTTGCCCTAATATAATGTGTATTTTCCCTTGTGATTTTTTTATAGTGCACTTTTCCTTATCAAGCCCCTAGGCATTCTTATAGTGGGTGCTTTTAATCTCATGCATTGCTTGGAAGAGAACTCAACCAGCTTCCAAGAAAAAAGTCAAACATAATCTTTGGTGTAAACCTCAAAGAGATGCTTCACTCTTCCAGAAATCCTACCAAAGTGCTCCCTCAACATGCTTCCGAGAAATGAAATATTACCCTGCATCTAATTAGTAAAACGGAATGGCTCCTTCCCTTAATCATGTACTAGCAGGACTTATTTCATCTGAATCTTTTTAAAAAAAATAATGAGAGCTTCTGGGTGTCTGGAGTACAATCTGTTAGTAAGATGGAATATTTTCTTCAGGTGGATTGGATAGGGCTGCCATTTTGTGAGTAGACAGCCCCTTAAGACAGCCATCTTCTGAAAGTAACGACAAGAGCTTTCAAAATGTGCTCACTAAATTCATAAAATTGTCTATTTATTTATTAGATTTGTATGCCGCCCCTCTCCGTAGACTCGGGGCGGCTCACAACACAATAAAACAGTTCATGACAAATCTAATAATTTACAATTTAAAGTATTTTAAAAACCCCATTATTAAACAAACATACATACAAACATACCATACATAATAGGTATAGGTCCGGGGGAGATATCTCAGTTCCCCCATGCCTGACGACAAAGGTGTGTTTTAAGGAGTTTACGAAAGGCAAGGAGGGTAGGGGCAGTTCTAATCTCTGGGGGGAGCTGGTTCCAGAGAGTCGGGTCCACCACAGAGAAGGCTCTTCCCCTGGGGCCCGCCAACCAACATTGTTTACTGGACGGGACCCAGAAAAGGCCCACTCTGTGGGACCTAATCGGTCGCTGGGATTTGTGCGGCAGAAGGCGGTCTCGGAGATATTCTGGTGCGATGCCATGAAGGGCTTTAAAGGTCATAACCAACACTTTGAATTTTGACCGGAAATTGATCGGCAACCAATGCAGACTGCGGAGTGTTGGAGTAACATGGGCATACCTGGGGAAGCCCATGACTGCTCTCGCAGCTGCATTCTGCATGATCTGAAGTTTCCGAACACTTTTCAAAGGTACCCCCATGTAGAGAGCGTTACAGTAGTCAAACCTCGAGGTGATGAGGGCATGAGTGACTGTGAGCAGTGAGTCCCGGTCCAAATAGGGCCGCAACTGGTGCACCAGGCAAACTATTGCTAAATTTTGGGCTTCTTTCTGCTCTAGAAAAGGTTCAGGAGAGTGTGTCTGGTATATTTTACTAAGTCAGAGAGCAAGACTGGCTGCGCACACAACCATACACCAATGTCAGCTTAATTTTATTTCAACTGGGAGATCATCCACAACTGTATTGTAAAGTAATTCCATGCCATTTTGTGTGCCTCAGAATTTACTAGTTTTAAGGTAGCTTTTCACACTACCTCCTGGTTTGTCTGGCTTTATAGTTAATCATATATGGTTAACTATTTTTTCTGTGTGTGTCTGAGGAGAGTATTTTAGCACTGGACTTCAGAAACACTGTACTTTATACTTTTCTGCTGTATACAGGACATTTGGCAATTTCTGCAAACACATTCTGAGCACAAGAGATGCTTGAGTATTATATTGATTACTCCAAATAGACATATACTTAATTATAGAATATGGTAATGCTCTCCAGAAAGATCAAGAGGTAATGACCCAATACAAAAATATGTAGACTGAATAGAAAGGAGGTAATATTTTCAATTAAATATAATTCAGTGTGGTATATCATATGCATTCTGTTCTACTCTCACCTTTTATCCCTTTATATTACCACACAAATGGGAATGGTACAAAGATTTGATGCAAAACTAACAGGCCAAAAGGTTGAATTAGAGGCATGGTTTGCCATGAACTGCTTTATCTTAATTCCCAGTCTGACTAAATTTTGAATGTAATTTAAAATAGCGTGTTACAAAAGGATTAAGTCTGCATAATTCAGTTTAACTGAGGATAGTTTTAGAAACAAGTTGAGCTGATGACCTAAGACTAAAAATTAAGGGTATACAAGGTGGCCAATTTTCATTTCAATGAGGCATTTTTGCACCTTAGAGGCAGCTCAAATCACATCATTAAATTACTGAGATGATGCAGTTTGCAGTGAGTCACCTACAAATCACCACAGACCTTCTTCCAGCATTGTGGTGTTGTGTGGAAGTCTGTTTCTGCCACCTCAGGGAACTTATGGAACCCTTTGAAGAAGAGACAAGCACAGCAAGTAAAATGAAACAACGCAATAGTCCTCTTTGCTTTAGAAGAAGGATGGATTTCATAATTTATTTATTTTATTTATTTATTATTTAGATTTGTATGCTCCACAAAGTGGCATTGAGAGGTTAAACTTCAGTTGAAGCATCATCAAAGTGAAGAACCTTTTTAAAGCTTCTGACTACCCCACTAAAAATAAAGCTCTCAGGAACCATCTATTCTGCTTGGTATTGTTACACTATCCAAATCTTATTACCATATCACAGATTAGGTTAAATGTTGGTTTGAATTGAGAAAATCTGAGCTTGGATTTCCAAATATTTGCTGAGTTTGCTGTATGTCCTTAAGAACTGTTCTGCCTCAGCCAAGTGGCTGTAATGATAACATGGAATCATTCCTGCTGTGAAATCGTTGGACTAGGGAAAAAATGTGCAAATAATAAATTATCATCTCTTAAGACTAAGTTAGCAGCCAAGGCATTAGGCCTCTTCTGTTCCTCCTATAAATATAGCATATAGTAGTTCTGGAATCCTTCCTTGCTTTGCTTCGTTCATCTCCATGCGGTTGTCACCACCTCATTACTTACTAGGCTTTATAGCTCTTACGCCACTGGAAATACTAGCCTAAACTAACCTTGATACAGTCATGACTTTTATATCAGGCCAAACATAGATTGCTTCTGACCCAGAGGCCAGGAGTTGCCAATCAGTCAGTTACAGCAATTTCTTTCCTAAGATTTTGAACAGATTTTGCCAATGTTATTAAGGAAGGGTGCAGCCTTTTTTGTTTTGGTCTAAATCAGTGTTTTTCCACTTTGGCTGCTTGAAGATGTGAGGACGTCAATTTCCAGAATTCCCCAGCCAGCTGGGGAATTTGAAATGATACCAGCAGGGAAAAAAAGCAAGATCTGAACCAAAAGTTACATATTGAAAGTTTCCCCAAATTCCTCCCTCCTAGGGATCTAGACTGAATGTCCAATTCCCATCCCACAGAGTGTCATATGGGGTACATCTTCAAGTGTTTTTGTCCTTCTGTAGTTCTAGGATGGTTGGCCTTGAGTGGATATAAACAACTTCATTCAGTTGTGCAGTAATTCATGAAAACAAAAATCTTGATTGTCTGTGCTGGCTGCAGAATTCTGGGAGTTGAACTCTACTCATCTTCAAGCTGCCAAGGTGGAGAACCAGTGGTCTAGATCTCAGTTTCAAAACAGCATTGACCTGACACTTTGCCAAGCGTCTTACACAAACTAAAAGTTTTTATACGTTGGTGGACTTACCGCCTATTTAATCAAAGCCACAATGGAAGTGAAGGAAATGCTTAAGTAAAAAGGTGGTCAGCCAGCCTGTCAATCTGTCTTTGTGTGTGTTTGTGTGTGTGCTGTACAACAAATACTGCAATCTGAACCTTTCTGGCCAAAGTCCAAAGAATGGCAATTCTATAGATACATCACCCCCAACATCTGCTTTTGTTCACAAAACAGAGTGCTCCTGTGACTCTCTCCCAATCGGAATAGATTTCACATCTTTTCTTTGCACTTCTGAACACCTGTGTTTCAGCCTTATAGAATAAATATTGTTTTTTTTTAAAAAAAAACCTTTGTGAAACCATTAAAGCTGGCTTTAAAGATATAGCAGAAATGTGCCCTTGGCCCAAACCAACCACAACCTATTTCCCAATGAAGAAGCGCAGTTCATAATGAAATAATCCATGCAATTTTTACATATTTGTCAGCAACTATTAATAAAAATAATAATCCTGTGCTGCATTCTCTTCCATGTGAGGTCCTGGTGATGAGGAAAAACAACTGCTCAGAATCATTCTGCAATACAACTGTGACTTGACAATTCTAGTTAAAAAGAAGGATGATGTTTCATACAGCCCACAGGGAAAGGTTCAGTAAAAAGACTTGGCTTGAAGTAATTTGCAGAATACTAGAGATGTTGTAGCAATGATGTCAGGTTGAGGTTTTCACTCTTGGGGAGGTGAAACCGCATATCCCCTCAAACTATGTTTTGAAGTCCCTGACATTACCTGAAATCCCATAATATAATCATGCTGTGAAGGTAAGCAGATGGGTAGGGCTGATTTGCCCCTCAATGAAAAATCCTCTTTTTACCATATTTTCTCATCTTGTTACCGTATATTCTCATCTAAACAGGAATCATACACTGCCATTGTATGCTAGACAGAAAACATGACAAGGTGAGCTAATAGCAATAGCAATAGTACTTAGACTTATATACCACTTCATAGTGGTTTTGATGGGCAGCTTAATGAAGATGTCAACCTAGAATGCAGCAGCAGTAAAAAAAAAAAAAAAGCAAATTCCATGCTTGGTATAATTAGGAAGGGAATCAAAAATACAGTAGGTCAGCAAGTTTGTTTATATATTTTACCTACCTCAGAAGGATGGAAGGCTGAGTCAACCTTGAGCCAGTGATGAGATTTGAACCGCTGACCTGCAGATTTAGCAGTCAGCTTTAGTGGCCTGCAGTATTGCACTCTACCCACTCTTCTTATGCTCTTATGTTCAGTGCATTACAGACCACTTTAAGTGGTTTACAGAGTCAGTATATTGCCCCCCAAACTCTGGGTCCTCATTTTATCAACCTCGGAAGGATGGAAGGCTAAGTCAACCTTGAGCTGGTAAGACTCGAACTGCCAAATTGCAGGTTGTGGCAGGCAGCAGAAGTATGTTAACCACTGTACCACTGGACTCATAATAGTAAGGCTACAAGGATGAATGAGGACTGCCATTTTGTGAAATACTTCCCTAAGAATATACACTTGTTGTTTTTTGGAGAAAGGATGAGGGACTATTAGAGAATATACCATGGAGGTGACATTATTATTATTATTATTATTATTATTATTATTATTATTATTATTTATTTATTTATTTATTTATTAAATTTGTATGCCACCCCTCTCCGCACACTCGGGGCGGCTCAAAGCAGCAATAGAAAACAATGTACAATACAAATCTAATATTACAAAATTAAAAACCCATAATTTAAAAAACATGCACACAATATACCATACATAAACTAAATAGACCTGGGGAAGATGTCTCAGTTCCCCCATGCCTGACGGCATGGAGGGTGGGGGCAATCCTAATCTCCAGGGGGAGCTGGTTCCAGAGGGTTGGGGCTGCCACAGAGAAGGCTTTTCCCCTGGGTCCCGCCAGACGACATTGTTTAGTCGACGGGACCCGGAGAAGGCCAACTCTGTGGGATCTGACTGGTCGCTGGGATTCATGTGGCAGAAGGCAGTCCCAGAGATATTCTGGTCCGATGCCATGAAGGGCTTTATAGGTCATAACCAACACTTTGAATTGTGACCAGAAACTGATTGGCAACCAATGCAGACTGCGGAGTGTTGGTGAAACATGGGCATACCTAGGGATGCCCATGATTGCTCTCGATAATGCATAATAAATATGCATTACTGTCACCAGATAAACGGGTACCCATTAGGAAAAAGATAATACAATTTTGGGTTTTTCTTCATTTTCTGCATTTGCTTCGAGATTAAAAAAATGCAGCAGCAATGAAATAACTGTAAAATATATTAGAAGTTGTATTTGCAATGTTTCCTCCTCCTTCTTTTTTTTCCCAGAGCAAACTTTGAGATAGATTGTATATTTAAAAAACCCCCACAAACTTCAATGACAAGGAGTGAAATTGTGGAACTCCAAAAAGATGCCATTAAAAGGAATTTCAAAACTGACAAACAGGGAGGGGGGGGGGAAAGAGCATATAATTTTACAACACGGTGAAAAAAAGTAACAAATTTTGAGAAATCGCATTAGTGTATCACTCCCAGTACATAAGCCATTAGAGGGAAAAACCTAAATTACACCTTGTAACAAAGTAAGAATGTTTTCAATGTTTAAAGGTAATTTTGTATTACTTGTGCTGTTACTTAAACTCTTATCTCTTATAAATATCTAAAGACAGGGCCCCAGTGTTATTACCTATGTCTTAGGAAAGAGCAACAATTTCAACTCCATTCAGCTACATTTTATATTTTGCCAAGTGCTATCAAGCAGAGGGTTGCATAATTTGTGATCTAAGTGAAATAGATATTTTTTCACACCGCACATTTATCACTCTATTGTGGGCCTTGCTACTGACAATCAAATCATAAAAGATGCTTGAAATTGTCATGATGCACTTATTTGCTCATGATCTTTGATACAAATAGTTTCTGCTACCAGGAGAAAAAAAAAGAGTGGGGAAAAATTCAGCAAAACCCCCCTCCCTACTTCTCAAGTGTTTTTTGACTGTCATTCTGAATGTGCCTTAAAGCTATAGGATGCTTTTATTGTGGTTGGTTTATTTTGTTATTATTACAATTACCCTGAAGTTCAAGCGCATCTCGCTGCCTTTATCTTGATCCATACCAAAGACAACCATGTGAGGTACAAGTTGAATGCTTCTATTTAGGCTGAAAGTATATGGCCTGGGAACAATCTCCATTATCTGGAAGGAAAGCTGGTAAAGTTAAAAATCCATGAGAGTTTGATTACCTCTGAAGTAACAATAACCTCAAACCACTGGAGGAATTTATTTTTTTTACTAATCTTTGGGCAAAAAAATTCCAAAAACTGATTGCATGGCATTTCATATATTTCTAGATCATCCATATTCTTTCTTTTGTATTAAATAGAAACCAACAGATCTAATCATATTACATGTGCCAGTTGCTCATCACTGCAACAATCGTGCATCCTACAACTACTTTGTAAATGCATTCTATAGGTTTTAACCATTCTTTGTATGTCTCTGGTCTTACTGTTCAGTTATATTCCCTCCAAACTGAAGGTTAATATGTAAAATCATCTTCCCACATAACTACTCTTCTGCTGGGCTCTCTGATAGGAGCCTCCCGAAAATTCAAGGTTACAAATTTCAGACACACACACGTTTGAAAATTCAAAACAATGTTCTTTATCACAAAATTCAAAATAAACAAAGCACTCTTTTTGTATTGCAAAGAGCACTCTTCCCCAAAACAACCGGGTAGTCTGTACAATTTTCCTTAAGCAGTCATTAAGTACTTAGCTAGCAGCTGTGAAGTAACTTCACACCCCTTCTTCTTCCAATGAAGTGAGACACACACACACACACACACACACAAGTTGCTCTGCTTTGGTTTCAAAGGCGTGAAAAAGCAACAAAGTCCAGCAACACAAGTTTCCTGGCGAACTCTGATCAGATATTCTTCCACAATGGCCAAACCCACATGCTGCTATTTATAGCAGCAGCCCTAATTACTGGAGCCTCACCCAACCATAGGTGGCCTCATTTTTTCTTGTAATAATCCTTTAGTTGTTGTCTCCTATGCATCGCTCTACGCATGTGTGGATGTGTCATTAATTCTTGTTCAGAATCCAAAGATGATACAGATGATTGATCTCCTCCTGGGCTGTCTGTGAAACTCCCCTCTTCCCTGTCACTCATGCTGCCTTGGTCAGAGGAGGCTTCATCGGCAGATTCCATCGGGAGCAAAACAGGCCTGCGGCATGTCGATGTCTCCCCCACACCCACCTGCACATTCCTTGGGGCAGGAGCTGGGCCAGAGCTAACCACAACACCTACACTCCATGCTTTTGATGAAATGAGGGTCACCTGTGGTTTGTTTTTAAGTTTTCTACATGAGCAGTTGTTGTTTTAATTATTTTATTTACTGACACTGCAATGGAAAGCACAATATTTCCCATGCCATTTGGCTACTCAGTCCAAAGACCATTTGATTGGGTAACTTCCAGTAGCAAGCTTTCCCTTCACCATTTGGATTGTGAACAAGAATGTATAATGAGGTGAGGCCAATTCACAGCCAGATTGCACTCCCAACTCAGTTATTCCCTTCAGAAAGTTTTTAAAAAGGTTCTACCCTTCATTTGTACACACACCCCAGCATCCCAATACGAAGTTCTATGATGTAGCAGGTTCTAGAACCTGCTTACTAGAAGCAGAAAGTAGAGAAAGAAACCTTGACTTGCGTTCTTCTGAAAAAGCCAAACCTATAAATGCATGTTTGGACAGCAAGTTTGCTTGAGCAGTTAAGGTACAAATCTAGAAATTGGGAGATTGTGAGTTCTAGTTATATCTTAGGCAGAATGACAGTTGGGGCAGGCATTCTCCTTCAGTCCAACTGAAGTTCAGTGATGAGGGGACTAGAGGATAAAACCTATGAAGAATGGTTGCAGAAACTGAGTACGTAGTTTAATGAGAAGAAAGTCTAGGGGTGACATGATAGTGGTGTTGCAATATTTGGAGGGCTGTAAAAAGCATCTGAAGGCAGAATTAGAAGCAACAAATGGTAACTAATCAAGTAGAGAACCAACATATGAGGGTTATCTGGAAAGTAAGGTTGCAAGGCAGGTAGCTTTCGTGGGGAAAAACTTTCGGATAAAAGCTAGGCGGCGGAAATTTTTGTAGCAGGAAGCCAGCAGACGAGAATGAGCAGTGCTAGTGGTCAGCAGATCATTGACTTGTGTTGTGATGAAGGTTAGAGAGGAGCATCTTCATTCCATTTCCCTCCAAGTGAGAAGTGTTCACTGTTATACGCTACCTGAATGCTAAGGGCATGAACGCTGCTGCGACGGGTGCCCGATATGGTTACTGAAGCACACAAAATTGATAGAGTCAATGCCACCCAAGAATTTCCTGACTGTTTCAAGATTGAAGGCGAGGTGTTTCTCAACTGTATAGTGTTCTGTTGAGCTCTCTGGTAGAATCCTCCCGAAAATGCACAGATACAATTTCAGACACACACATGTTTGAAAATTCAAAACAATGTTCTTTAGACCAAAAATTCAAATAAACTAAGCACTCTTTTAGTATAGCAAAGAGCACTCGTCTCCAAACAAACTGGTAATTTGTACAAGTCCCTTATCAGTTCTGTGATACTTAGCTTGCAGCTGTGAGGCAATTCACAGTCCTTCTTCTTTCACAAAGTGAAACACACTTTGCTCTGGTTTAGTTTCAAAGCGGGGAAAAATCAGCACACAAAGGTCAAAGTCAGCAAGGCAGGCACTAAACACAATGATCAGATAATCCTCCACAATGGCCAAACCCACAGGTTGCTCTTTATAGCAGCCTCACTAATTACCACAGCCCCACCCAACCACAGGTGACCTCATTTTCTTTGATAATAATCTCTCAGTTGTTGCTGCCTATGCATCGCTCTCCGTATGCGTGGCTGTATCATTAACTCTTGTTCTGAGAGATTAGTTTAAGTGAATTTTCAGTATAAAGAACATTGTTTTGAATTTTCAAACGTGTGTGTGACTGAAATTTGTATCTCTGAATTTTCAGGAAGATTCTACCAGAGAGCTCGACAGAACAGAAAGCATGCGTATCATGTTCACCCTCTTGAGTTGATACAAAATACCAACATTTTATACTATTTGCACATAGAGAATTTTTAAATGTTCCACTGCTACTACTGCTGGTTATGACATTCATTAATACTCAATACAGGCAGAAATACACTCATAAATACACTCATAAACAGACATATTCTGAGGAAGAAAGGAAATATGTTTACGTGTACACAAATTTGCACACACATATTTTTACTGGTTTTTCATTTTTTTCTCTCCCCCCCCCCCCCCGCCCAATTATGATGTGATATGTTGGTATCATGATAAAACTGATTATCTCTCTCAGGCTATGATGAAGAACAGTAGCACAAGGTAAAAATACGGCATCTCTGACCTGATCCAGAGCAAGCTGCTGGAAATTTATTTGGAGGGATAAGGGAGAAATATATTAGTTAGTGAAATGGAGCTTGCTGCTGAGTGCACAAAGGTGAATTTATTTGTCAGAAGTTTGAAAGAGGTTTATGCAATGGAGTATTATTGAACCAGGCTATTAGCAGAGTGAATTGCTACTATGACACACCATTAAATTGTTTTTAGTATCCACAAAGGTATCATTTTGCTGCAGACATAGTTAGTAACCAAGTTATATATTTACTGGATGGTAACAGATCTTAAGGGGGAAAAATAGTGCATTTGGTTAAAAGCTGAACATCCCTAAACAAATGAGGGGAAAAGTTTCTACAGATATTGTTTTATGAAGACTGTAACTCCCAGTTCCTCGAGACAATAAGGAACAGTTGGGTACTGGGGTGCTTTGGCTGCAATGCTCTGCTTTTGTTTTATTTATTTATTCATTTATTTAGAAGATTTATATGGCTGCCCATCAGGACCGCTTACAACAACCATAAAACCAATAAATAAAAGTATCATAAAAACAATAAAATAAACAAAGACAGATAGGAATAAGTTTTCTAGCATTTCTTATTGTGAAACAATGTGATGTGGGTTTCTTGCATACCACAATAAATTATGCCAAATGATTGGATTTGTAGACCCTTGTCTGGTTGCAGTTCCAATTTGTTGAAAACAGTTATTTTGTAGCTCTCCAGTCGATAGAAGAAACTTAACACTTATGATGAAGGTCGTACATGTGGCATTTAACCTGGTCTTAGAAGAAACTAAGCAAGATTAATCTTGGCTAGTATTTGTGTACAAAACCATCAGGACATTCTGAGAATGAATGTCAGACTGAGAAATGAAAAACAGTCTTTGGGGGAGGGGAAATGACATAATTTAATATAAATGTGTGTGTGTTGGCATATTTGTTAGTTGGGGGAAAGATCAGAAGCAACGTGAGAAAATATTACTTTCTGAAAGAGTAGTAGATGCTTGGAACAAACCTCCAGCAGACATGGTTGGTAAATCCACAGTAACTGAATTTAAACATGCCTGGGATAAACATATATCCATCCTAAGATAAAATACAGGAAATAGTATAAGGGCAGACAAGATGGACCATGAGGTCTTTTTCTGCTATCAATCTTCTATGTTTCTATTTGGATTTCTTCCCATGTAAATTTTAGAGATTCCTGGAGACGTTTCAGTGAGGTCCCACTCATCATCTTCAGGCTGGTACTTTCGGCTTTGTGCTCGGGTTTTGTTCCTCCCACCTTCTCTCTGTCTCTCTCTCTTCCCCTCCTTCCCTCCCCGCCACTCTCTTATTTTTGGTATTGTACTTGACACAAAAATCTATGCAGTAGGTTGAAGGAGAATAAGTGGTCCTGAATCACCCAGGGAACTTTCTGACTCAGAGAAAGCCCAAAACTGGACTCATCCGTCCAAGTTGGACACAATAGCCATTATACCAGGATTTTTTTTTCGAGGACTGATGGTGGGAAACAGTCTCAATTGTATCAGTTTACTTAGAAGTACAGCATAGATTCTGTGGCAAAGCCAGCTTTATTTAATTACCGTCGCTTACTGTCTTCTATTGGAGATGGCTGCCTTGCTTAATTAATAGCACTACAAAAAACAAATCTGCTTTCTTTCTTTTCTTCTAGTCTTTCAGACTGCAACCATCAGACTGTTGACTAATCACTAGCCAAGCCAATCACTGGCTTCTAACTGGGGTTGCAAGTTTTCATTCATTTAATTAGCAAATCAGTCAACTAATGAGCAGTTGATTAATCAGGAGGTAGAATTTAATTCCACAACGGAAGATTTCAAACAGCAGTATCACAAGTTATCTGCCATTTGCTTGAGGTTTACTCCTTTAAAAAAAAATTAAATTGATTTTAAAATATAGAATATAAAACACACATACAACATACAACAAATGCTCAGTGATTAGTGCTCACCACTTGACAAGATTCACACCCCTCCACCAAAATGGGGGCATTTCTTATATATACCATTTTAACTCAAGAGCAATATATCTATTTACATATTATAAAGTGATTCCAATCTATTCCTTGTAGCTTGGTCTCGGATTCTACTCCCCATTTATCGTCTTATCTTGTCCCATCGTCCCATCAGTTGTCGCAAATCAGTTTCATTAACCGAGTTCATCCTCTTGTCCATAATCTCAAATTGAATATGATCCACCATGTACCGGTACCAATTTTGCATTGTCTATTTTGTCGCATCCTTCCAACCCAAGACTATTACTGCCTGAGCGCTTTCTATCGCTGCTTGTTTTGTTTCTCTAAATTCTCCCATCATATTGCTTTTAACTAATACAGTGTTCCTTCAATTTTCGCAAGGGATGCGTTCCGAGACCGCCCGCAAAAGTCAAATTTCCGCGAAGTAGCGATGCGGAAGTAAATACACTATTTTTGGCTATGAACAGTGTCACAGGTCTTCCCTTAACACTTTAAGTCCCTAAATTACAATTTCCCATTCCCTTAGCAACCATTTAGATTATTACTCACCATATTTATTTATTAAAGTTTATTAAAAAAAATATTTATTAAAGGTGGATGAAAGTTTGGTGCTGACATATGACGTCATCGGATGGGAAAAAATGTGGTATAGGGGGAAAAAACGTGAAATATTTTTTAATTAATATTTTTGAAAAACCGTGGTATAAACTTTTCGGGAAGTTCGAACCCGTGAAAATCGAGGGAACACTGTACTGCCATTTTCTTTGTAATTGTCCATCATATATTTAACATCCTATTAATATCCTCTTGCACTTTTTCCCAAGACTACTGCACTACCGGGCATTCCCGAGGTTTACTCCATGATATAACATGAATTTAAAAATAAAATAAAATAAAATAAGCATCACATTTCATATAAGGATAGAAATAGTGAATTCTCTTTACTGAATGGTATGTTGCCTCTTCAGAGACACTTTCAATGGTCACAAAAGGGGCTTCCATCTTGATAAGATTTATTTTATTTATTTATTTATTTATTTATTGGATTTGTATGCCACCCCTCTCCAGAGACTCAGGGCGGCTAACAGCAATAACAAGACAGCATATAATAATCATCCAATACTAAAAACAATTAAAAACCCATTATAATAAAAACCAAACAGACATACCATGCATAAAATTGTAAATTTTATGCATGGCGGCAGAGGTGGGTTTTAAGTAGCTTACGAAAGGCAAGGAGGGTGGGGGCAATTCTAATCTCTGGGGGGGAGTTGCTTCCAGAGGGACGGGGCCGCCACAAAGAAGGCTCTTCCCCTGGGTCCCGCCAAGTGGCATTGTTTAGTTGATGGGACCCGGAGAAGACCCACTCTGGAACAGCAAACTCTGTGGCTCCCACCATATCTGCCTCTCCCCAGCAACACCTGGATATTCCGACCCTCTGCCAACCCAGAGATTGGTGCTCCCCCCTCCTTCCTCTCCAGCGTCAGGTTGGCCAAATATCATTCATACTATTTCCATTTATCTCAGTCACACCGTAGTCCCACCCTCCATATCCATCCCACCCACCCCCCATTCATCCCGTAATCATCCACCCAATGCATATAGCCCCATTCATTCCAATAATCATACGCATCCATCAATTAGAAAGACCCCCCAATAAATTAGCTAAAAACAGTTAAAAACTATTAAAAAACACAAACAATAAACAATAAGAAATAACAATAGTAATAGGGAACATAGGAAAAAGTAATCAATCAGTAGTTCTTAATAGCAGCATGCAAATGGATGCCCCCTTAAAACAATAGAACAGGCATATCTATAGAGATTTTGCTCTTGAGTATACTGGCTGTTAACAACAACAAGAAGAAAAAGAGTTAAAATAAATACACAGTAAAAGAAGTGCAGTCCAATTCTTTAAACGCTTACTTCTGATTAATCCTGCTGAGTCCCTAAGGGGTCTATCCCCAAGAAAGAACACAGCCTTACTTACATCCACCCAAACAAATGTGTTCAATCTAAATCCGGTGCTATATTTTAATTTGAAAACCTTATAACACAACGCGATTCAATCACAAGCCTTTAATTTAATCATATTTCTGCAACTTACTGGAAATAGGGAGGGTGGGGGGGTTGGAGGAAAATTGCCGAAATTAACATTTTAATTTGGCTGCTCTAAAGTGCAGAAGGAGCTTTAAGGCGAGAATTGTTAAAGAGGGGGGTGGGAGCCGGAATGAAATATATGTATGTAGATATACATATTAGATTAAATGCTTTAGAACATAAATCAGTGAAAGAAAAGTAATAAATAATACACACTGGAAATGTGATAATGTTTATTAAGAAGCAACAGCCTTGTCATCTTCATTTTCTTCTTCACTGATTTTCTTCTCAAAGGGTATACTCATTTGGGATTCCCTGCAATTTAGCCTGAGGCCACTCTCTCTAATTCTTGGTTTCAAAAAATACCTGGTTTGCAGAAATAAGTTAAAAGCAGTACAACTGTACACACCGAAGGTCTTTGCATTAAGCTCCTTAAAGAAAACATTGTGAACCTTTTTTTCTAAATGTTATTATGGAAACCTTAAGATAGGTATTTTCAAGAAATGGAAAGTCAGTAAACTGTAGGGAAGTATGTATCCAAAGACTAGAGAACAACTCCTACATTGCTCAGACTGAATTTTAATCTATAGAAGCCTTTTCCCAGTCAGATCTTATCCAAATATGTTGTGCTGCAATTCCTAGAATTCTGGAATATTATGCAGTACAGTGATACCTCGTCTTACAAACGCCTCGTCATACAAACTTTTCGAGATACAAACCCGGGCTTTAAGATTTTTTTGCCTCTTCTTATTTTCACCTTACAAACCCACCACCGCTGCTGGGATGCCCTGCCTCCAGACTTCCATTGCCAGCGAAGTAACCATTTTTGCGCTGCTGGGATTCCCCTGAGGATCCCCTCCATGGGAAACCCCACCTCTGGACTTCCATGTTTTTGTGATACTGCAGGGGAATCCCAGTAGTGCAAAAACGGGCGCTTCGCTGGCAACGGAAGTCCAGAGGTGGGGTTTCCCAGCGAGAGGAGCTTCAGTGAAATCACAGCATCACAAAAACACAGAGGTCCGGAGGTGGGGTTTCGAGGACTTCAGTGTTTTTGCGATGCTGTGATTTCACTGATGCTCCTTTCACTGGGAAACCCCACCTCCGGACTTTCGTTGCCAGCGAAGCGCCCGTTTTTGCGATGCTGGGATTCTCCTGCAGCATCGCAAAACCACAGAAGTCCAGAGGTGGGGTTTCCCATGGAGGGGAGGCTCAGGGGAATCCCAGCAGTGCAAAAACGGTTGCTTCGGCTGGCAAAAGGGGTGAATTTTGGGCTTGCACGCATTAATCGTTTTTCCATTGATTCCTATGGGAAACATTATTTCATCTTACAAACTTTTCACCTTAAGAACCTTGTCCTGGAACCAATTAAGTTTGTAAGACAAGGTATCACTGTATTTGCAGGAATTAGGATGGAGAGAGTCTACAATCCTTCCTCTTGAGGTTGGATGCAGTCTTGAAGGAATGCTAAGAACATTATCCAGGTTGGATCAGGCTGACCAAGTTTAAGATGGGTGGATTTAAACATGCTGGCTGAGGAATTCTGGGATCTGTAGGCCACCCATCTTAAACTTGCCAATATTGGGATACAAACATTTTTGCTCTGGATTGCACAGCAGCCAATCTGAAGTCTCTTGGAAAAATGGTATTGGAGGAAATAATATTTCTAATATTTCTACAACATACATTTGAAAAACCTGTAATCTATCCAGGTGTGCAGTGTACATTTTGATCTGTACTATGTGATATCCCTAATCGTAGTAGGGATTAATGTGCAATTCTGTCTCAGATTTTGTATAGCAGAAGCATACACTATACAGATGTTTCCATGATGATGTTTTATAGGTATACCCATTTGCATTTCATCTAGATATAGGGTGATTTTGAGATATTGAAAGCATTCATGGTTCCATCAAAATGATAGCCTTGGTATAAACCTTGCTAAAATATTCAACATTGTGAAACATTAGTTAAAATCTGTTTTTTCAAAGATATCTTGAACCTTGTATGCTTGATGGGCAATCAGTAACTCTTATTTTTCTATAGCTCAATACCAAAAGTACTGTCACTAATATCACTGATAGCATTTCATGATTGAGTTTCTAGAATACCTGAAAATGACGGTTCCATACTTTATTCTCCATGGAATATTCTATGAGATTTGAGGGCAGTTATTTTACCGAGAAGACTTAACGTGCCCTGATTAAGCCTCTACTCTTTGATGTCATTCAAGCATGTAGGGTTTACTCCTTTCCTAGTTCAGCATTCTTGTGGATGTTATTTAAATACCATCAGATATAAGCACTGCTGTACATAAATCTTGGAAAATGTTTGCACCTCTCCACTTAACTCCAGTCAAATGACAAAAAGAATAGGCCAATTGCTCAAATATGTCTTAACTGAAGTTGATATTCATGGTTTGGGGTAGGGTGATGAGAAAGAAAATGTTCTTTCAATGATGGGAAAGTTTGAGTAACAGTTATTTCATGCCTCACATAGAAACATAGAAACATAGAAGTCTGACGGCAAAAAAAGACCTCATGGTCCATCTAGTCTGCCCTTATACTATTTTCTGTATTTTATCTTAGGGTGGATATATGTTTATCCCAGGCATGTTTAAATTCAGTTACTGTGGATTTATCTACCACGTCTGCTGGAAGTTTGTTCCAAGGATCTACTACTCTTTCAGTAAAATAATATTTTCTCATGTTGCTTTTGATCTTTCCCCCAACTAACTTCAGATTGTGTCCCCTTGTTCTTGTGTTCACTTTCC
The DNA here is from genome assembly GCF_031021105.1 of Erythrolamprus reginae. Taxonomy (NCBI): domain Eukaryota; kingdom Metazoa; phylum Chordata; class Lepidosauria; order Squamata; family Dipsadidae; genus Erythrolamprus; species Erythrolamprus reginae. Next base: position 22,848,822 of record NC_091952.1, on the reverse strand, counting down.
TATTAAAAACACTTCCCTCCTGGACCTTATTTAACCCTTTAACATATTTAAATGTTTCAATCATGTCCCCCCTTTTCCTTCTGTCCTCCAGACTATACAGATTGAGTTCATTAAGTCTTTCCTGATACGTTTTATGCTTAAGACCTTCCACCATTCTTGTAGCCCGTCTTTGGACAGTTCTTAATGCTTGCTACTTCTTAATAATTGCTATATTTTCATTTGGACTCTTTTGTGTTTTAAAATTTTTGAAAGAATGGCACTCCATGTGATACATTTTGTTTGTTTAATTTTATACTTGTCTAAGTAGAAAGAAGTAAAAGAGAGAGAGAGAGAGAGAGAGGGAGGGAGGGAGGGAGGGAGAAAAACTTTGTAAGAATATTTTTCTGGATGGAAATTCTATTGTTTGGCAGTTACTTCTCTTTGATTCAGGTGTGCAGTATGTCCCAACAGGATTAAATAGTTTCTTTTTTAAAAGAAAAGATATTAAAGTTATTAATATTTCATAGGGTTTTAAAAACAAAACATTAAAAGTGGATCATATTTGAACTTCCTCTCTCTTTTTTAAATTTTATCTAGGGCAATATCATTAAATTATTCTTGAATTAGGGAAATTAAAGGAGAGGAAGCCGTTGTATAATGTTAAGGCTAATGATAAAAATTCTGAAATGTAGATTGTTGTTAGCAGCTTTAACTAGTGGAACTAAGGTTGAATTCTTCTGAGAACATTTTGAATGAGAAATATAAATTAAATACAAATGAAAGAGCATCACCATTTGTAGATCTAAGCAGTTGCCTGCTTGAATGTTTTTGCTGTAACTTTTTAGATCTAGTTTGGGAAGAGGGTCATAGACTGTTGACAGATCATATAAAAGTATAACATTTTTATAATAAATGTGCATATTATTAACACTTTGAATACAATAATTTACCTTCTCCTGTTAGACAGATCTGAGAAAGGTGTATTTGTTAATATCACTGGTAAGGTTTTAAAATTCATTGATTAGAACTGGAAAAGGGGCTGTTACAACATCTGTGGTTTAAGTGCTGGTGTACTTGAAGTTATTTAGAAATAATAATTATTACTATTGACATAAATAGGTTAGTGATGGTGGTGTTTCCATAAGACAAAGCAATTAAAGAATATGCTTTGAAGTACAGTACCTGCCAAACTTCATTAACAGCAAAAAAAAATAAAAAATAAAAACGGGTGTGTTTCAAACAAATCTGAAATTATTTAAAATTACAGTCTTAATAATCTTTCATTAAAATGACTGAATTAATTGGTATAACTATTGCATGCACATAACAAGAGAGGCACAAATCTTTTTTTGTTGTAGCACCTTATTTTAACTCTCACAATATTTTAAATATTTCTCATCAAGAAGACTCCTGCAGTCTTAACTTTTCATACACATTTTAATTTAACACACACTTTTATTTAATTTTCAATGCACTGTACATGGGGCTACCCTTGAAGAGTGTTCGGAGACTACAGTTGATCCAGAATGCAGCTGTGCAACTTATTGTGGGTGCACTTAGGTACAACCACATTACACCAATCCTCTGAAAACTGCACTGGCTCCCAATTAATCTCCGGATGCAATTCAAGGTGTTGGTCTTTGAAGCCCTACAGGACGTAGGGCCAGACCATCTTAAAGACCACCTTCTACCACATAGCTCCCAGACACTGGTAAAAGTTGGTCTTATCCAGCTCCCATCAGCTAAACAATGTCAGCTGGCAGATCCATAGGGGAGGGCCTTCTCTGTGGCTGCCCAGGTCTCTGGAACCAGCTACCTCCTGAGATTCAGACCACCCATGCCCTATTGGCTTTCCGGAAAGCTGTAAAGACCTGGCTTTTCTGAATGGCTTTTCATGGGGCCGTTGATCTTATGGGGGTAACCAGTGAGATTCGGCCATGACTGGTATGCAACTGTAAATTGTTTTTGAATAGTTTTTAGAGTTTTTGTATTAGTCTTGTTGTTTTGTATTCCTGTTGTGAGCCGCCTAAGGAGTTGGGCGGTATAGAAATTAGATAGATAGATAGATAGATAGATAGATAGATAGATAGATAGATAGATAGATAGATGATAGATAGATGATAGATAGATAGATAGATAGATAGATAGATAGATAGATGATAGATAGATAGATAGATAGATAGATAGATAGATAGATAGATAGATAGATAGATAGATAGATAGATGATAGATGGATAGATGGATAGATGGATAGATGGATAGATGGATAGATGGATAGATGGATAGATGGATAGATGGATAGATAGATAGATAGATAGATAGATAGATAGATAGATAGATAGATAGATAGATAGATAGATAGATAGATAGATGGATGGATGGGACATGTATTTGTTGTTCTCTTTCGCTTGTATTTTATCCCATTCTGAGTGAGAATAGGAAACTTCAAAGGCAGTCTCTTGATGGGGTGCTCCTTTTAACAGACAATGGTCCTGTAGCAGCTTAAAATGAAATCAAGCATGTATCAGCTTAAATCAGGTCCGTACCGTCACCCCATGCACTTCATTTCAAGACATTTTCTGTAAGTTGGAAAATAAAAGAAAATTCATGTGCTGTTATACAGGCATTTCCCTAATCGGCACAGTTTGCAATACCACTTTTCCACATGTAACTGCTTACAATGCCTTTGTACTCGACTTTCCCTGATATATGGTGCTTTTGTATGAAATGTTGAGCCAAGAATGATGGATACAGCTGTCAGGGCCATAATGGTGCCATTATTGGCAGATCATCCCATTCGCTCAAAGGAAATGCATGGCAGGATGTTTCTTTTTTACGCTGCTCTGTGTGTGTGTGTGTGTGTGTGTGTGTGTGTGAGTGAGTGAGAGAGAGAGAGAGAGGGAGGGAGAGAGAGAGAGAGATGGAGTTAGGGAGGGAGGGGGAGAGAGGGGGAGAGAAAGGGGAGGGAGGGAAACCTCACAAACCAGCAACATAGAAAAAAATCCTATGAATTGTCTCCCGTTTCTTTGATCAAAGTTAAGATGCAAAGCAAGCAAGATGGTTTACTTTGGTTTACTGTTACCCGAATCTCTCTTTTTCCCCCCTCCTTTTTTCCCTTGACACAATGCAAACTAATTATAAAAAAATATTCTATATTTACAGAATTCTTATACTTGCTATATGATGTATTTGGTTCCTTTGCACATACAAATAACATTAGAATATGTGTGAGTTTTTAATATGTTGCTGATTGAAACCAATAGGGACAAATTTACTTTCCCCAAATCCTGGCTTTTCATTTATTCTTGTACAGTTGTAAGTAAAAAGAAAAAGGAAAGTGAAATAAATTCAATTTGGTCTTTAAAATGCAGAGAGAAGCTTGCTGAAACTTCCTTTTCCTCAACAAATAGACAAGATGGGTCTTTGTCCACTGGCTCTTACAGAAGAAGATTACTGAAGAAGGGCAGGGAATGGCTTTGATGGGATGCAATAGAATAGAATAGAATAGAATTTTATTGGCCAAGTGTGATTGGACACACAAGGAATTTGTCTTGGTGCATATGCTCTCAACGTACATAAAATATACATTTGTCAAGAATCATGTGGTATGACACTTAATGATTGTCATACGGGTCAAATAAACAATGAAGAAGCAATATTAATAAAAAATCTTAGGATATAAGCAACAAGTTACAGTCATACAGTCAACATGGGAGGAAAAGGGTGATAGGAATGATGAGAAAAACTAGTAGAATAGAAGGGCAGATTTAGTAGAAAGTCTGACAGTGTTGAGGGAATTATTTGTTTAGTAGAGTGATGGCGTTCGGGAAAAAACCTGTTCTTGTGTCTAGTTGTCTTGATGTGCAGTGCTCTGTCGTGATGTTTTGAGGGTAGGAGTTGAAACAATTTGTGTCCAGGATGTGAGGGGTCAGTAAATATTTTCCCTGCCCTCTTTTTGACTCGTGCAGTATACAGGTCCTCAATGGAAGGCAGGTTGGCAGCAATTGCTTTTTCTGCAGTTCTGATTGTCCTCTGAAGTCTGTGTCGGTCCTGTTGGGTTGCAGCACCAAACCAGACAGTTATAGAGGTGCAGATGACAGACTCAATGATTCCTCTGTAGAACTGTATCAGCAGCTCCTTGGGCAGTTTGAGCTTCCTGAGCTGGCGCAGAAAGAACATTCTTTGTTGTGCTTTTTTGATGATGTTTTTGATGTTAGGTGACCATTTTAGGTCTTGAGATATGATAGAACCTAGAAATTTGATGGTTACAAGAGTGGCTGTGTCCAATCCACGATGAGCCATCTCCAGAATCTCCTACCAGCCTTGACCCACTGACAACTTTATTATTTATTTATTTATTTATTTATTTATTTATTTTGTCAAGTACATATTGGCAGTATACAAAGATATAACAATGTTTATATATATGATAGTAGTAAAATAAAAACATTAGGATAGGGGACGGAAGACACTCTGGTGCACTTACGCACGCCCTTACTGACCTCTTGGGAATTGGGTGAGGTCAACAATGGATAGTCTAAGGATAAAGTTTTGTGGGTTAGGTGATGATACTACAGAGTCAAGTAGTGAGTTCCATGCATGAACTACGGTACTTGGTTACCAAAATCGTATTTCCTGCAGTCAAGTTTGGAGTGGTTTACTTTAAGTTTGTATCTGTTGTGTACCAGTTTGCTGCCCACTTTCCCCTGCTTCACCAAGGACCAGCTCTTGACAGAGCTGAGAAATGGTTGGCCGCAACAGAGGGCACTTTGCAGGGATGTTGTTCTTCACCATCGTTCTGCTTCCCTACAAAGACTTCAGTGCGGCAGGCTGAGAACTCGAACCGCATGCTCTTCTTTTCATTGCCGAATGAAAGGAGCCTGAGGGATCATTAGTACCCTTCCATCACTTCCTCATTAGTTCTTAGATAGTGTTTTAATGACAGCTTGAGAGGCTCAGCATCCTGGCCTCTTACTATTTATGATCCCCACAGTGCTAATGTGCACTTAATGAGAAATTCTTGTCTTGCTTGTAAATCCTGTAGCCGGCATTCAATTTATTGACAGATGTTTGCTTGGGCCTCTTTAAAATTACTTCATAAATCTTCCAGGATAAAAGGCCTCAAGTTTGGTTATTAAGACAGGTCCTTGTTGACAGTTTCATATTTAACTGTTTAGAACTCAACTGTCAGAGCTTTTTTTTTTTCCTTTTTCTTTTTTTTTTAAATAAAGGAGTTGCACAGCAGATCGCTTGCAGTTTAGGGGCCTGCTTTACTGCATGAATTCTCTATCTTGTTTGGAAGGGGGCTGTGTGCTCATTCATTAATTTTTTTCTGTGACCTCATTGTGCACAAGCAACACTCATTTAACATATCAATATGTCAGCTGTGACTAAGTGTTTATGCTGATATGAGCTGAGGGCTGAGCAACTCTTATGCGCCCAGATCTTCTGGACAAAACGCTGATGCAACTTGAAAGCTGAGTTAGCACTTTGCGCCAGAAACCACCAGGCAGTTCCTAAGGAATACAGAATCTGCTGCCATCTTAAAGACCAAAGGATTGACAGAAAGAACACATTTCATTCAATACATGTAGCTGAGAAGACAGTTCGGCAAAATATCCAATATCAACATCACTGGGCATCTCCTAAAATCAATGCTCCGGCACATCTCCCTATCATCTTTGTATCTTTCATTTATACTCCAAAAGCACCTGAAATCAAAAAAAGAAAGAAAGAAGCAATGGATGAAAACTAATTAAGGAGAGAAGCAACCTAGAACTAAGGAAGGCTTTCCTGACACTTAGAACAATTAATTAATGGAACAGCTTGCCTCCAGAAGTTGTGAAGGCTCTAACACTGGATGTTTTTAAGAACCATGTGTCTGAAATGGTATAGAGTTTCCCAGTAATGGGCAGCCAAATTTTTACTGCCACAGTGTGGGTGTGGCTTATTTTGTAGGTGTGGCTTAATGGTCATGGGACTGGGTAGGAGTGGCTTGCCAGCCACGTGACCAGGTGGGAGTGGCTTGAATGATCATCATCGTTCAAGTGAACTGTTAAGTCCTCGGCTTACAACCTTACCAGTGTCGCTCGCTGGGATGACAATTTGCTTTGTGTTTCCCACGGTCTCCTTCCTGGGTCGCCCCCCCGCACCTCAGGCTGGGCAGCTAGTTGAATGGATTCTGCCAGAAGCATAAATGCTGCCAGCGCAACTTCCACCCATGCCTTCTGCTTGCACCTTAGGCAGGAGGTGGCCGCAGGAGGCTAGAGGGGAGCCAGGCAGGAGAGAGGAAAGCTCAGCTGAGGCCAGGAAGGAGGAAAGAGGAGAAAAGCAAGGAGTGCAGATGCAGCAGCAGCAGCAGGGGGGGAAGGAGAGCTGCACCCAGACCAGTAATCGAGGAAGTGACAGCCGCTGATCCTGGAGCTGAACACGCAACTTCATTTCTGCCGGTGGAACTACGTTCCACCCCGTCCTGCCTGCTGCCCACCCCTTGGATTTTCTGCTTCAGCAGGGATTGTACTCAGGTGGGGTTGCTGCTCCTGCTGCTACTGGTGCACTGCACACACAACTTCATGTTTCTGACTTGTGCACGCATGCATCCGAGTGAGATTTTGCTTCTGTGCAGGTGCAGGGAACAAAATCTCACAAGGGAACGTGAGAGAGAGAGAGAGATTTTGGCAATTGTTTTGCTTTCACGCATGTGCAGAAGCAACCCCCCCCCCACTAAAATCTATCTTGCACAGGTGTCCCCTCGTGAGATTTTGCTTCCTGTGCATGCACAGAAGTAAAATCTCGCTCAGATGCATGAACACGCTGGAGAGATGAAGCTGCATGCACAGCTCAAATTTTACTACCAGTGTGGCATCCTCATCCATACTGGTAGGAATCCGATACTGGCTGTACTAGAACAGTGATGGCGAACCTATGGCACAGGTGCCACAGGTGGCATGCAGAGGCATATCTGCTGGCACGCGAGCCATTGCCCTAGCTCAGCTCCAACGTGCATGTGTGTGCTGGCCAGCTAATTTTTGGCTCACACAGATGTTCTGGGAGGGCATTTTTGGCTTCCAGAGAGCCTCTGGGGGAATGGGGGAGGGCATTTCTACCCTCTCTATGGCTCTGGGGAAGCCTTTGGAGCCTGGGGAGGGCAAAACATGAGCCTACTGGCCCACCAGAAGTTGGAAAACAGGCCATTTCCAGCCTCCAGAGGGCACCCAGGGGTGGGGGAAGCTGTTTTCACCTTCCCCAGGCATTGAATTATGGGTGTGGGCACTCGTGCATGTTTGATAGTACATGTGCATGCTCTTTCAGCACCTGAGGGGGAAAAGGTTCGCAATCACAGTACTAGAAGCTCCCTTCCAGCTTTGTTATTCTCTTATTGTCTGAAGTCAATGCTCTGTTTTTATTCTTGCTTTCCCTACCTCTGCTAGTGACCTGAACCAAGTCAATAGTGGTGGGAGAATTCCGATGCATGACTCAAAAAAAAAAAAAATGCAGCCAATATCTCCTCTGATCCTTGACCGTCACAATGCAACAGTAACAAATTAGCCCAATAGTGAAGCAAGCACTGATTCAAAAATTTGCTGTAACAATGTATTTTTTAAAAAATCTAAGATGTTGAACAGAAAGATTAATCCTTTTATGCATCGGTACACAAAATGCAATCAGCAATAGGATATCAGATTAGGTGATTAGATGGGTAATTGGAGGGCTGCAGTTATAGATGAAAGAATGGCAAAGAAGCGGTACACTTTTCATTCTTTGTCATGGGCATGAATATGCATGCGTGTAGCCGAGAGTCAAACAATATCTACTACTCTTTCAAAGATTTGGTTTCTATGGAATTGGGCAGCTGGCTAAAATATGAAGACCTTCCGTTCTAATGTTCTTAAGCTGTTTCCCCAAAGCAGTAGACAAAGTAATAGACAAAATAAGAGGAAGTATTTTACCAAGAAATCTTTGAAATTGTGTGTAAAAGGATGCCACTGCTCTAAGCAATTTTCCTGGGATTGGATAATGATGATATCTTCTCAACCTAATTTTGGACAATTCTAGGTGATATACCTAAAGACATATATCCATCCGGGTGATATACCTAGATATAACTTAATATCTAGCCTCGGCCAATGACTGAATGTATGGTGCATGGTGGAATGAATGTGATTGATTAATTTTAAGTATTGTGGCTTTTAGAGTGTATTTTAATTTAGATTTCTTACATGTTTTGTATTAATCTTTGTTGTGAGCCGCCCTGAGTCTAAGGAGAAGGGTGGCATAGAAATCTAATAAATGAATGAATGAATGGGGGGAAAACAAATAAATAAATAAACAAATACCTAATAGAATTCTTTATTGTCCAAGTGTGATTGGACATACAAGGAATTTGTCTTGCTGCATATGCTCTCAGCGTACATAAAAGAAAATATAGATTTGTCAAGAAACATGTGGTACAACACTTAATGATTGTCATAGGGGTCAAATAAATAATGAAGAAACAATCAATATTAATGAAAATCTTAGGATACAAGCAACAAGTTACAGTCATACAGTCTTGAGTGGGATGCACTTGCCTCCTATTTTTCCCACAACTGTCCTGTGGGTGGGAGGAAATAACCAGCCCTATGTCATACAGCATGAAAGCTTACAAAAGGACTAGAATGCATAATAGAAGTAGCACTTGCATTTATATATCCTCCACAGTAGTTTACAACATTCCCTGGGGGTTTACAATGTCAGCACCCAATATTACGAGTCCTCTTTTTGCCAAACTTGGAAGGATGGAAAGCTAAGTCAACCTTGAGCCTCTTTGGATCGAACTCCTGGCAATGGGCAGAGTTTGCCTGCAATATACCATTCTAACCACTGCGCCACCAGAATTTCTCACAGTTTCTAACCCAGCCCCTTAACCATTACACCAAATTGATTCTGGCATGTTTACATATTTATAACTCCTATTTCTAAAGTCTCTCAACTTCTCAACAGTTCTGGGCAAAGAACCCCATTGGATTAAACTAAGAAGTTATACTGTATAACAATTATGAACATAAGAAATTTTCTTAAAGCAGGTAAAACATTTTATTTATTTATTTATTTATTTATTCATTCATTCATTCATTCATTCATTCATTCATTCATTCATTCATTCATTCATTCATTCATTTATTTATTGTTAGAGTTGAAAGGGACCATGAAGGCCATCAAGTTCAACCCCCTGCCTAAACAGGAACCCTATAGCACACCAGTCAAGTGGCAGTTCAATCTTCTCTTTAAAATGTCCAGAGTGTTGGAGTTCACAACGTCCGCTGGTAGGTTGTTTCATTGGTTGATCGCTCTGACCATCAGGAAGTTCCTCCTTATCTCCATGTTGAATCTCTCCTTGGTCAGCTTGCAGCCGTTGTTCCTCGTCTGGCCCTCTGGTGCCCTGGAGAATAAAGTGATCCCCTCCTCTCTGTGACATCCCCTCATATACTTGTAGACTGCTATCATGTCTGCTCTGGCCCTCCTTTTCTCTAGGCTATCCATGCCCAGTTCCCTCAGTCTCTCTTCGTAAATCTTGGTTTCCAGTCCCTTAATCATCTTGGTTGCTCTTTTTTGCACCTTCTCCAGAGTTTCAATGTCTCTTTTGAAGTGTGGTGACCAAAACTGTATACAGTACTCCAGGTGTGGTCGGACCAGGGCGTAGTAGAGTGGTATTAAGAATTTTGTCACTTGTGATACACTACCAACATTATTAGGTACAGGACTATCCTTTTCATTTATCTACATTCTGATTTTTAAAAATCTGCATTCAAAGCCTACTTTCTGCTTCTAAACAGAGGTAACATGGAAAATGATTATTTTAACAAAGGAAGAAAATTTGGTATGATTCTGAAAGCTTATAGTTCTTTGAAAAGAAAAACGGCCTTGTAAATTATTATTATTATGGGGTTTAGTTTTTAGATATTATATTCGACTTTTTTTATTGCTTTGTACTTTTTTATATTGTATTATTGTTTTGTAAGTAACCTGAATCCTTTGGGATTGGGCGGCATAGAAGTCGAATAAACAATAAATAATAAATACTGTATCAATCTATCATTCAGTTGTCTTTATGCCTATTTAAAATACAGTGATCCCTCGATTTTCGCGATCTCGTTCTTCGCGAAACACTATATCGTGATTTTTCCCACCCAATGACGTCACTCTCTTCCTTCCTTTCTCATCTTTCTTTCTCTCTCTCTTTCTCTATCTTGCTTCTTCCTCTCTCACACTCTCTTCCTCCCTCTCTCATCTCTTTCTTTCCTTCTCTCTCTTTCTCTATCTCTCCCCCTCTTGCTGGCGGGCGGCGAGCAGCGGGCGGGTGGGCGGGCGAGCGGGGGCATCAGCGAGGAAGACTTCGGAGAGGGGCGGCATACAAATCTAAGTAATAAATAAATAAAATAAATAAATAAAGACCCAGGGAAGGTTCCTTCGGCTGCCCAGCAGCTGATCTGCTCGGCAGCGCGGCAGCAGCGAGGAGCCGAATCGGGGTTTCCCCTTTGCGTGGGCGGCGGGGAAACCCCGATCTTCGTCTGCTCGCTGCTGCTGCGCTGCCGAGCAGATCAGCGGCCGCAGCAGCAGCGAGCAGACGAAGATCGGGGTTTCCCCGCCGCCCACGCAAAGGGGAAACCCCGATCTTCGTCTGCTCGCTGCTGCTGCGCTGCCGAGCAGATCAGCTGCTGGGTGGCCGAAGGAACCTTCCCTGGGTCTTCCCCGCCGCCCACGCAAACTCCACCATCTGCGCATGCGCGGCCATGAAAAAGGGGGCGCATGCGCAGATGGTGTTTTTACTTCCGCAACCCTACATCGCGAAAAATCGATTATCGTGAGGGGTCTTGGAACGGTACAGGACTTTTGTTTTCTTTTCTTTTTTACCGTTTAATTTTTTTTATTAAGTTTTTTGTCTTCATGTTGCACTGTTAGTATTGTATGTAGTGTATTTTTAAATGTTCATTAGTTGGTAAAATAAAACGAATAGCCTAATCCTTCCTGAGGTCTGACATTAAAATAAAATAATAGGTCCCACCAACGTGTGATACTAATGCAATTCATGAGCAAGTTAACACTGTGTTTTGTTACAAGACAGGTTTGTTATTTTTGTTCATCTATGTGTTATTATTTGTGATTACTTTCCAAATAATAATTGCAATTATTTAAGAGTGGGAGCTCGATGGCGGTTTTTAGAATCTTAATAGCCTTCCTAATGGTATTCAGGATTGTGATCCAAAAATATTGCCATTCTAACTGTTTAGGATAACGCTGCTGGGGTCTGTCATCTTTTTCAGGCTGATTTGAAAGGACATGGGATTTGAGATGGCTGCCAGAAAATTGGCTGAATCTAGATTGTGATTAAACTCATGACATCAGCCAAATTGTAACAGCATTCACTCCACTTAAGTCCATCACAAAAGATTCAGATCAGACATTGGAAGATAATAAGCATCTCAGCTACAAAAAAAATAAATTGTGGTTTTTTTCATGTGTGTTTACTTGTAGCGCCACGTCATATTACATTGCTTGACTTATGTCACATCACATTTTGTTACTTATCTTGCATCTTATGCTGACATAAGGGATTGCTTTGTTGTTCCTGTTGTTCTCCAAGATATTTGCTTGTGTTGTTTGAGATCTGGTTCGTTTTGTCAAGTTGCTGATTGGAATAGATTTTATAGATGGGGAAAAAAAGTGAACGGTTTAAGCAAATCTAACTCATGACTGACACAGCTATAACCGAAGATAACAGGTTTCTGTATGCATTTCTTATTGAGTATTGATGCAAATAAAGTCCATTAAAGCAACTCTGGATCACGATGCAGGCTGGCTACCTGTGCACACGTCAATTCATATTACAGCTGCTAAAATGCATGAAATTCTTTCTAAAATGACCGACAATGTCAGCTAAGTCCATATAACCATTGGGGAGGGGCATGTTACCTTATAACACTGTTACCTTATCTAGCAGTGTTTCTTAATTTTGACAACTTTAAGATGTGCGGACTTCAACTCCCAGAATTCCCCAGTTAGGCATGACGACTGGGGAATCCTGGGAGCTGAAGTCTACGTTTCTTAAAGTTGCTGAGGTTGAGAAACACTGCCATATAACCATAAACATCATCATTCTTCTTTGTCTTCCTCACTTTTCTGCATCTTACAAAAATGCTTCAATGCAATGACATAGAATTAAAGTACCAAGTCATTGGTGTAAGTACATCTCCTTTTGTACATTTTTATTAAAGAAACCTGGAATTTGTCCATCCAGCTAGACAGGCTTTCACTTGCTTTGTGAATTTGTAACACTGTCTGACCTTGGAAGAAAATGAGACTGTGTGGATTTGTGATGGTGGATCTTTAGAATGTTGTGTTTGTTGTTGTTCCTCAAGCCTGAGGCACATAGAGAGAAGAGGCACCAATGAAAAGGAGAGATTTTAAAACTGGTGACTTAATTCATCCCTTTTTTAAAAAATGACACTATACAAAAGAGGAGATGATTGCTTATGCTCATTCATGTGCTGTAGTGGTTAGATCTGCAACTTGAAGATAACGAAGAAGGTATTCTGTTAGAACACCTGGACTATACAGAGCAGAAATACCTTAGAACCGTTGATCTATAGTGGTTATTTTTTAATTTGTGTACTGTATATGATTTACCTAAATGTAACAATAGCATTCATGCCTAGATGTCTTAGCAATCTTAGACAGACTTGCAAGTCCTAGGATCTTAAAGGGGGTAATTGAAACAAACCTAATAGTAATTGCATTTTATAAGAACTTAAAAAAAACACCCACAACTGAATGTTGGTATCAGTTACGGTAGAAAAAGAAAAAAAATCCAATCCTGGAAAACCAATGGGTCTAAAAATCTAGAACATCCTTCTTAGGAATTAATAATGTAATTAGTGTGTCATAAAAGTATTGCTTCATTTCTATTGGACTGATATAGGTTAAAGGATAAAGTTCCTTTGGAATGGAATGGAACAGAATGGAACGGAACGGAACGGAACAGAACAGAACAACAGAGTTGCAAGGGACCTTAAAGGTCTTCTAGTCCAGCCCCTGCTTAGGCAGGAAAACCTATGCCACTTCAGACAAATGGCTATCCAACATCTTCTTAAAAACTTCCAGAGTTGGAGCCTTCACAACTTCTGGAGGCAAGCTGTTCCACAGATTAATTGTCCTAACTATCAGGAAATTTCTCCTTAGTTCTAAGTTTCTTCTCTCCTTGATTAGTTTCCACCCATTGCTTCTTGTTCTACTCTCAGGTGCTTTGGACAATAGTTTGATTCCCTGTTCTTTGTGGCAACCCCTTGAGATTTAACTCATATGTTTCGGGTTTCTCTAGCTGTAGTTTTCAGCATATGTTAATACAACTTTGGAAAAATATGTAATTGCTGAAGATTAACCTGTTCAACTAATTAATTAGAACAATTAATCAGTGGCATTAGTTGCCTCCAGAAGTTATGGGTGCTCCAACAATGGAGATTTTAAAGAAGATATTGGACAACATTTGTCTGAAATGGTATAGGGCTGTGACGGCAAACCTAGGTGGCACACATGCGGGCATGCATGCCATTGTCCCAGGTCAGATCTCCATGGTGTTTATTTTTTGAGCTTCTGTTGCTTTGCAAACAGTGAAACAAGCTCACAAAAAAAAAAGACCTTATGTCTTACGATGCTGCTGGAGTTGGGATGCCCCTCCTCTAACCAGCCAGCTGGTTTTCGGGTCTCTGTTGTGCATGCATGAGTACATCTACACTGTACACCTTTTGGTTTGGGCATGCATGCACTGGTATAGTGTTTCCTGCTTGAGCAGGGGGTTGGATTAGAAGACCTCCAAAGTCCCTTCCAACTCTGTTATCCTGTTAATATCAGCCAGGCCTGTGAATAGACAACTCAAGAACTATTGAAATTCTGCTTTATGGTTAAACTCTATAATAATTTATTTATTTATTTATTATTTATTATTTGGATTTGTATGCCGCCCCTCTCCGAAAACTCGGGGCAGCTCACAACAAGTGAAAAGACAATCCAATACATAATCCAATTAATTAAAATATTATAAATTTAAGAAAAACCCCTATACTAACATACACACACACAAGCATACCATATATAAATTCAACAGCTGTGGCTGTGAATTCATTTGCCCTTCTTCCAGCAAACATAATCAAGGCAAGGATCTTTGAGGGTTTCCCCCCTCATCTCTTCTTTCCCAAGACTGAATTTATTTAATGGTTCTTAATTTTTTTTTCTTCAGTATTACATCCATACTCCTCTATAACTGTATTCCTAAAATATGGAGCTGATTGATTGGATTTAGAGGCCACCCAATTCCATAACATGTATATTTTCATTATATGAATAACTTTGGCTTTACTGAGCCTGAAAATGTAAAATAGACAATCTCATGCAAATGGAACAAAATCTATCCTCCTGATAGGAAGGAATACATTCATGGTATGAAACACTTATCTATTTATGAAAAGTCTTTGTGTGCTATAGATGAGAAGCTGAAGCAATATGTTTTTATATAGTCTTAATTTCATGATAAGCTTAAGGACTGAATAAATTTGGTATTGATAGAATATCTTCCTTCCTTCCTTCCTTCCTTCCTTCCTTCCTTCCTTCCTTCCACCAATGCACCTATAATCTTTCCTTGCATATAAACACTAATGGGTTTTTTTTTCCTATTGTAGTTTTTAAAATATAGATTTTTTAAAAAATACTCATTTCTCCAGATACATATCACAGAAATTATTTATTTGGTTCAGTGTGTGTGTGTGTGTGTATGTGTGTGTGTGTGTGTGTGTCACACATATATGTATATCACATGTTTTTTGCTGAATTTTTTAAAAGGATAGCACTATTTCAGTCTTGTTCTGGCCTCATCAGCTAGCCATACCCTTACTGGGATTTGATCATGCAGCTTCTGCCTTGTAAGACAGATAATTAACCTCTAGGCCAATACACACAATATATATGTGTGTGTGTTTTTTATGTCGGATCACCCTGGTATATTGAAGGAACGTCACAGCTCCTTTTTGCCTCTAGGCCCAACCCAGGACCATTTCAAGGCAGTTAATTTATTCATAGCCGACAACTATATTCTGCTTGTATCACATGTTTTTTGCTGAAATTTTAAAACTAAGGGTATATATATATATATGGTGTGTGTGTATGTGTGTGTGTGTGTGTGTTATCAAGTATGCTTCAAACTAAATAATAAAGTAAATACCAATAAAGTGAGACATTTGTTTAGTGTCTTTTGCCCTGTTTTATGAACTTTTTTGCCACATTTGTTAGGTGAATCACTGCAGGTATTAAGTTAGCAACATAGCTTTTAAATGAATCTGCCTTCCTTATTGACTTTGCTGGTGAGAGGGTCCCAACAGGTGATCACAGGATCCCAAGGTAATGTGACTGTCAGAAATATGGCAGTGTCTAAAACTGCATCTAAATTTAGATCACATAATCATGCGGATACTGCAAGTCATAAGTTTGGAAAAAAGTCATAAGTCACTTTTTTTCAGTGCCATTGTAATTCTGGGCAGTCAGTAAATGAACTCTTGTAAGTTGAGGATTGCCAGTTATTTCATAGCAAATCGGCCATTTTTAGCCATTTATTATTAGCCATTATTTTTCTTTTTATTTCTCAAAAATCGCACAGCGTTAAAAGCTGTTGTTAAGATTAATCTACCAAGTTTGTCATAAATCACTTAAAGAAAGAAAAAACAACTATCCAAACCCAGCCAAACCTTTCAATCATACACTGTTCAATATGTTAATGTGAACTAAAAGAATCGGATCCCTCACTGTTCAATATGTTAACATGAACTAAAAGAATGGGATCCCTTACCATTAAAACATTGCCTACCCTTGATAAAGAGGATAATTGTTTCTTTATGGCATACTTTCATGAGTATTCACTTTTTCCTGGCACAAAGTTCTATTTCCATACCGCGATTAGTGGACATTAGGACTTTTCTCCTTTTCTGTGGAAAGCTAGCCATAAACTTCGGTTAAACGTTGAACCTTTGGGTTATTTTTATTTATATATTTTTTAGTTCCCCCCCTTCTTTTCCACAGGAACAGCATCTGTTTCAAACTGAACACTGATTGTGCATGCCAGAAAACCTGGGCTCAGCTGTATCCTCAGGAAACAGAATAAGAGAAGAGATTTTGCCCCAGGTGCTTCGGTTCATGCTGTGTTCCAAGTTTCACTCAAAAGAAGTTTCCTTCTCCCCTCCTTTTTTTCCCCCTTCTCTTTCCTTTTCGCCATTCTGCTCATGCAATTTATTAATGCATAGAGATCATCGGGGCCAGTATCTGAATATAAACAGAGAAGTATCTGTGTGCGGAGATTTCTGGCTCCAAATTTGGTTTTTGAAGTTTCTCAAAGCTGAATTCTGAGCCTAGAAAGTTTAGAACTAAGACGCCTTAAACAAGATCTAAGTATTGCCCACAAGATCATATGCTGCAACGTCCTGCCTGTCGGCGACTACTTCAGCTTCAACCACAACAACACAAGAGCACACAACAGGTTTAAACTTAATATTAACCGCTCCAAACTTGACTATAAAAAATATGACTTCAGTAACCGAGTTGTCGAAGCGTGGAACTAATTACCGGACTCCATAGTGTCATCCCCAAACCACCAGCACTTTACCCTTAGATTATCTACAGTTGACCTATCCAGATTCCTAAGAGGTCAGTAAGAGGCGAGTACAATTGCACTAGAGTGCCTTCTGTCCCCTGTCCTATTGCTCTCCTATATCTCCTAAACCTTTCTTCTATTCCTATATCTCTTCTTCTATTCTTTCATTGATATGTTCTATTACTATACCTTCTTTTCTATTATTTCTTAGATATATTTTACTATGAGTATCTCCTCTATAACCTTCATCATGCATTTTACTATGTGTATATAGATATATACCCACTAAAACCCTTATTGTGTATTGGACTAAAGAAACAAACAAACAAACAAACAAACGAATGAATTAGATTTTAGGTGAGCTTGCCTGGATGGGCAGCATGCCATTTTACCTAATTTGAATGCCAACAGGGTATGGCTGGTGGTCAGGATCATATGTGGCTCAAGTGAAGGACTGCCCAAAACTTTGTCAGGCTCAGATCCAATTTCTTCTTTGAGGAACACATCTGGGACTTCCATCCCAAAACTGTACAAAGTAGAGTTAATCAAAACTATGTTCCAGATATGTATTTAATAATGTCCCCATTGTTTCATTAAAAATTCTAACTAAACGAAAATATTGGAGGGCCCCCTGGGTAGCGTGAGGGACTTTGGGAAAGAAAGCAACATGTGAGGCTCAGGTTTGTACACTAACACAACAGAAAGTGGAGAAAATAAATGGCTTGAAACAACAAATCCTTACAGTATGTCAAATACATGTTTGCTGGCGACATATTAAAAGTTTCTCTTCTTTGGCATTTAGCCTAGCTAGCTGAAAGCATCCAGATAAACTTGACATTTCTCAAAAAAAAAAAAAAAAAGCAAGACTCATACCTAGTTAATACTTGGATAAGGGATTTCCTGGAAACCTTCAGGCTGTAAACTGGATTGAATAGTTGATAGAAGAAGGCTGTAGAAATTCACTTCTGTAGCATTGCCAAGACAATTATGTGGACAAGGAGATGTTGCCTTTTGGTCAGGGGTGGGTTATACTTATCTTCCCTACCAATTTGCTTCACACACATAACACCCGGAAATGACTTCTTTCCGCATGCACAGAGTGGGTTTTTTTTGCAACCCACGGCAGCTGGAGGACCAATTCGGGAGCATGGACCACCAGTTTGGCAAGCGCAGGGGTGGGCTACTGCCCGGACAGGGGGGGAACGCAGTGGGGTAGCGAAAATGGAGCTCCACCCCAGAACACCCAATTTGCACTGAACGATGTTGAAAGAAAATGCAGGGCATCATGCATAGGCCACGCCCACAGTGTGGTAGTAAAAATTTTGGTAGATCTTCACTGGGTGAGCAGTAGTAAATTTCCACTACCGGTTCTAAAAAATCGGTATGAACCGGCAAGAACCTGACACTGCTTTAGTTTTTTCTTCTTCGACAAAGAAAGTGGTAATTATTAAGTGATACATTTGGGACTGTGGTGTTCCCCTAAGTGTGATATTTAGGGAAGGAAGGGTTTGGGTTTTTAATTGGGAATGAGTCGAACTAATAGAGTTAACTTTAAAGTTAAATGAGGACCCGGATTGTGGGGGCAATAGCCTGGCTCTGTTAAGAAGTGCTATTGCTAACATGTTGTAAGCCGCCCTGAGTCTAAGGAGAAGGGCGGCATAAAAATTGAATGAATAAATAAATAAATGAATAAACTTCATTTTTCTGCTCATTTTTTTTTTTGAGGAGAGAAAACTATTCAGATCTGACTTCAAATTTCCATGGATATTATACATTTACTTTTCAGATTCACTTTCCCAATAAATAAATGTATCTTGCTTATTATACAGAGGAAAGATAACACTTAGTAATAGCACTTAGACTTATATACCACTTCATGGTACTGTACAGCCCTTTCCAAGAGTCACCATATTGCCCACAAAAAATCTGGGTCATCATTTTACCAACCTCAGAAGGCTGAAAGGCTGAGTCAACCATGAGCCGCTGATGCTCAAACTCCTGGCAGTGGGCAGAGTCCATCTGCAATGTTGCATTCTAACCACTGCGCTACAATGATTCCTGAGAAAAAATATTATTTTTTTAAAAAAACATTTATTATTATTATTATTATTATTATTATTATTATTATTATTATTATTATTATGTCAATACAACACAGCAAACGAGATCACTATGCTGGATTTCGTATTTCATCACCAGTCGGGCGCTTCCCAAGCACCTAGGACTGCGTAATGTAAAGGCGAATTATGTTTGCCGATCCCAGTAAAGTGGCCTTTTGCAATTGACAGATGGAGAGTTTGTCAATTCCGATGGTTTTCAAATGTCCGCTGAGATCCTTTGGCCCTGCGCCCAGTGTGCCAAGTACCACTGGGACCACTTTCACTGGCTTATGCCAGAGTCGTTGCAGCTCGATTTTCAGATCTTCGTATTTCACTAATTTCTCTAGCTGCTTCTCCTCAATTCTGCTGTCTCCTGGGATTGCGATGTCAATGATCCATACTTTCTTTTTCTTCACAATCAGGATGTCTGGTGTGTTATGATTCAGAATTTGGTCAGTCGGAAGTCGGAAGTCCCACAGTAGTTTTGCTTGCTCATTTTCGACCACTTTTTCGAGCTCATGATCCCACCAGTTCTTTGCCACTGGTAGATAGTAGTTCTGGCACAAGTTGTTGCTGCTGCTGCTGCTGCTGCTGTTGTTGTTGTTGTTGTTATTATTATTATTATTATTATTATTATTGTTGTTGTTGTTGTTGTTGTTGTTGAAAGGGACCCTGCAGATCATCAAGTCCAGCCCCCTGCTTAAGCTGGAAATCCTACAACTTCCCAGCCGGATGACAGCCCAATCTCCTCTTGAAAATGTCCAGAGTTGGGGCATTCACAACCTCCGCCGGCAGGCCGTTCCACTGGTTGATTGCTCTGACCATCAGGAAGTTCTTCCTTATTTCCAGATTGAATCTCTCCTTGATCAGCTTCCAACCATTGTTCCTCTGGTGCCCTGGAAAACAGTGTGACCTCTCCTCTCTGTGGCAACCCCTAAAGTACCTGTATATTGCTATCATGTTCCCCCTGGCCCTTCTTTTCTCTAGGCTATTCATGCCCAGTTCCATCAATCACTCTTCATAATATAGCTGCCCATCTTTTCACCAGTTCTGAGCGACTCCCAATCAAAAGTAAAAACAAGACATAAAATCATATTGAAACTATAAACCTAAACAGATTTAAAACATTAAAAATGACAAAGACTGGCATCCAGTCAATATCTAACATGCTATTATTCAATTATATGGGTAATAGCATTGTTCCCCAAGTGAAGGTTGGAGTATGCTATGAACTTTGTTACAGGATAGCAAAACACAAAACAATGCCCTCACAAAAAAAATGTCAAGATAATATCCATCATAGTGTCATCAAAATGTCATCCAGCTAAAATACATAAAAATAATAGCTCAATATGTTGGAAATGTACCGTAATAAACACAAGGCACCTTCTTTCATCTATGGTGGTCATGTGAAGAGATGAAAAAATACTGGGGAAAAAGTGAATAATTGGTTGCATCAAATAACAAACATAACAATAGAGTATACACCAGAATTCTTTTTACTTGGTATTATGATAGGGTCCTATACCAAATATGTTAAATATTTAATCCTGCATATAATAACAGCAGCAAGGATCATATTTGCGCAGAAATGGAAAAATCCCCAACTACCCAAGGACAAAGAGATTATTAAGAAAATATATGAGTGCGCAGAGATGGACAGACTGACCATGGAACTAAATAATCAAAAAGATTCAGACTACTATGCAATCTGGACAAAATGGTATTTATGGACTAAAAAAAGAAACTCAAAACAAACACCGGAATAAAATATCAAGATGTACAAGGACAATTAAAAGACAATATAGATAAAAATGTATATATAAGATGCTGATACACCTGTAAATAAGATTATGCATTGTTTTTAAAACGGAAAAAAAGTCAATAAATGTATATTTCAAAATGTCACCCACTTTGGGGTTGCACATGTGAAGCAGGGATGGATTCCTATTGCTGCCACCACTGGTGCCCTGCGTGCACAGCTTTGGTTAGCTTGTGTGCATGCTCACACATCTCAGCATGTTTTTGCTTCTGCGCATGCTCAGGAAGCGAAATCTCACGAGGGGACGTACACAAGAGGGATTTCAATGATTTTTTTGCTTCCGTGCATGTGCAGGAACAAAAAAATGCCAAAATCTCACATGCACATGCATCCTCTCCCGAGATTTTGCTTCCTGCGCATGCGCAGAAGCAAAAACACATTGGCACATGCATGCCTACACATAAGCTAACTGAAGCTGCGTGCATGGAGCAGCGATCACTACTGGTGCATTGTCCTTTACCAGTAGCCACCCGCTACTGATGTGAAGCACATTTTTTAAAAAAGACGACAAAAATGTCATGGACTGCTTTGCTTTCCTGCAGCCTTGTCGTCATCGGTCATAGTTTACAAGCCATTCTCATTGCATCCACACAACAAGCTAAGCCGAGCAAGCTATGATGCAGCCTAACATTATATGTACACATGGCAACGCCAAATCTCAACCAGCAAATGCTCTGTCCTACACATTGACAAAAAGAATCAGAACTCCAAATACAAACTGAATAAACAAATTATCGCAGACAATCCCCACTCAATCAAGGACCTCGGAGTACTAATAACTAAAGATCTAAGTGCCAAAGCCCACTGCAACAACATTGCCAAGAAGGCTTCAAGAGTTGTTAATCTAATCCTACGTAGATTCTGCTCTGGCAATCTCACACTACTTACCAGAGTTTATAAAACTTTTGCCAGACCTATCCTCGAATACAGGTCATCTGTCTGGAACCCATACCTCATCTCGGACATCAACACCCTGGAAAATGTCCAAAGATACTTCACCAGAAGAGCCCTTCAGTCCTCCACTCGAAACAGAATACCCTATGAAACTAGACTTACAATCATGGGTCTAGAAAGCTTAGAACTACAATGCCTTAAACATGATCTGTGCATTGCCCACAAGATCATATGCTGCAACGTCCTGCCTGTCAAAGACTACTTCAGCTTCAACCACAACAACACAAGAGCACACAACAGATTCAAGCTTAATATTAACCACTCCAAACTTGACTGTAAAAAATACAACTTTAGTAATCGAGTTGTCGAAGCGTGGAACTCATTACTCATTAGAATCCTACCCTAACTCCCAACCCCCAACACTTTACCCTTAGACTATTGACGGTTGACCTCTCCAGATTCCTAAGAGGTCAGTAAGGGGCATATATAAGTGCACTAGAGTGCCTTCTGTCCCCGTGTCCTAATAGCCTTTCCGATATCTCATATATCTTCTCTTCTATCCCTATATCTTTTCTCTCATAGATATATTTTATTCCTATATTTTCTCTTCTCTTCTTTCTTTAATACATTTCACTCGAGTATAGAAACATAGAAACATAGAAGACTGACGGCAGAAAAAGACCTCATGGTCCATCTAGTCTGCCCTTATACTATTTCCTGTATTTTATCTTACAATGGATATATGTTTATCCCAGGCATGTTTAAATTCAGTTACTGTGGATTTACCAACCACGTCTGCTGGAAGTTTGTTCCAAGGATCTACTACTCTTTCAGTGAAATAATATTTTCTCACATTGCTTTTGATCTTTCCCCCAACTAACTTCAGATTGTGTCCCCTTGTTCTTGTGTTCACTTTCCTATTAAAAACACTTCCCTCCTAAACCTTATTTAACCCTTTAACATATTAAAATGTTTCGATCATGTCCCCCCTTTTCCTTCTGTCCTCCAGACTATACAGATTGAGTTCATTAAGTCTTTCCTGATACGTTTTATGCTTAAGACCTTCCACCATTCTTGTAGCCCGTCTTTGGACCCGTTCAATTTTGTCAATATCTTTTTGTAGGTGAGGTCTCCAGAACTGAACACAGTACTCCAAATGTGGTCTCACCAGCGCTCTATATAAGGGGATCACAATCTCCCTCTTCCTGCTTGTTATACCTCTAGCTATGTAGCCAAGCATCCTACTTGCTTTTCCTTCTGCCCGACCACACTGCTCACCCATTTTGAGACTGTCAGAAATCACTACCCCTAAGAGTATATCCTCTATATCCTCCTTCATTGTGTATTATTGTGTATTGGACAAAATACAATTAAATAAATAAATAAATAAATAAATAATCACAGTGTCGACAGACATGAGTTTTAGAGGCCTTCCCACTTGTGTGTGCTTTCCAGCCATCGCATGTTTCAAAAAATGGCTGCTACCTTCGGTGTGCCTCTCTAACGTTCCTCTCCTTTTTTTCTCTGAGCAAAGCCTCTGGAACAGGCCTCGTGACACTGGTCAGCTTTTTCCACTTACGGGGGCGAGGGGTGGGTGGGGGAAACCACAACAAACCCAGACTTGATTTCCTGTTCAGTTGGACCATACATCACTGAGGTTCCCATCTGTGCCATTTGTCTGTGACAGAATGACAGGTGTCATTTATCACAGGCGCTTGTGGAAGCTGTGGGAAGAAGGATTGAAATTTTTTCTGGAAGCAGTCAGTGTCTAAAAGCTGCCAGATCATTAAAAAGGGGGCTTTCCAAAGAAAGCTGTGTGTAATGTGATTGCACTTACCATCCACGACAGGCTGAGAGAAGGAAGAAACATTTTTAAAAGATCGAATGAGTCAAAGTTTTTGCCAAGGGCATTAAAAAAAGAAAAGAAAAAAAGACTGTGCCGCAAATGCTGAAGTCTTGTTGTTTGTTGGTTATCCCCCCCTTTAAAAAAAAAGAGGGTGGGAGAATTCTCTTTCGATCCGTACATGACATATACACCTTTGAGACATTTCAGCTGTATTACCAGCGAGGAAACCCAAACAGGAAGCTCTTCTAACAACATTTTTTTTCCACATCGCATATTATTTAGGGCACTGTAACAGACTTTTCTGGGCATGCATTTCTTTGGAGCATAATGACTTGAAAACTGCATAGCGAGAAGCTAACAGGAACAGGAAAACCTATTTGGTCTGCAGCTGAAACGCCTAATAAATCAAAGGGCAGAACGGAGACCTAGTACAAGGCCCCTTTTCAAAGAGTCGTTTACAACATCCTGTTTGCATAAGGAGTTTTACCAACACTCGCCCCCCTCCAACATCTTAATTTCACTACCTCCCGTTATGCTTTTTTGGGGTGCAAGGAGGTGAAAGCTTCTAAATTCAGGGCAGCAGATTTAAATAAAAAAAAAAAAAAAAACCTCCTTTGTAACTTGCGCAAAAAGATGACTGTTATTAAAAGGTCTGTTTTCAGTAAACAATATTTTAATACATTTCAAAGCCCACGGAAAGGGCCACAAGGCTTGAGTGCTGTGTCTTAGAAGAGACTGATGTGGTGTCGAGCCTGTTGGAAATCCTTGCCTAGAAA
This sequence comes from Erythrolamprus reginae, assembly GCF_031021105.1. Classification (NCBI taxonomy): domain Eukaryota; kingdom Metazoa; phylum Chordata; class Lepidosauria; order Squamata; family Dipsadidae; genus Erythrolamprus; species Erythrolamprus reginae. Next base: position 22,824,737 of record NC_091952.1, on the reverse strand, counting down.
AAGCTCGGCAGAAGGGATGGTTTGCCCCTGATTTATCCATCGCTTTGAACCCGAGCAGAAGTCTTTGCAAGACAATGACCGCAGCAGAAGGAAAGCTGAAATTTCAAACAGCCTTAAAAAAAAAAAGCAATGAGAACGTAATGTACAATTCCCCAGATTTCATTGTGGGGGGAAGGGAAATCACTGCAATTTTCTAAAATTTAAAACACAGGGGAAAATAATTTTGTAATCTGTATGTTTGTACAGTAGTTAGAAAGTTTTTTTAAAAAAGTCTGATAAATAACCCCAAAGCATCCAGTTCTCTGCTGCATAACAACCTTTGGGAACAAAGTCAACTTTTCTTGACCTCAACAGATAAAAAATTATTTTGTAAATAATTCCTGGACACATGCAGCCCGACTGCCATCTGGTTGGTCTTTGAACTATCTTGACCTATTTGTTGGTGGTTTTGTGTATAGCCTCATTTATTTAGAGGAATTCCTTCTCTTCTCCCACCCCTGCAATCCCGGCCCGCTTTCTTTCCTAAAGCTCATTCTCATTGATTGCAGGGAGCAATTACTTTATCTTTTCTGAAGTGAAAGAAAAAACTGCAGAAAAAAACAATTGCTACGAACCTGCCTTCCATTGAGGACCTGCATACTGCAGGAATCAAAAAGAGGGCTGTGAAAATATTTACTGACCCCTCGCATCCTGGACACAAACTGCTTCAACTCCTATGCTCAAAATGATGCTATAGAGCACTAAACACCAGAACAACTGGACCCAAGAACATTTTATTCCCAAATGCCATCACTCGGCTTAACAAATAATTCCCTCACTACTGACAAACTGTTTACTAAGTCTGCACTACTTTTAATCTTCTAATTGTTCCTATCACCCATCTCCTCCACTAATGACTGTATGACTGTTGCTTGTATCCTTATGATTTATATTGACTGGTTCCTAATATGATTTGATTGCTTATTTATACCCAGACTATCATTAAGTGTTGTACCTTATGACTCGTGATGAATGTTCCTTTTCTTTTATGTACACTGAGAGCATATGCACCAAGACAAATTCCTTGTGTGTCCAATCACACTTGGCCAATAAAGCATTCTATTCTATTCTATTCTATTCCATTCCATTCCATTCTATTCTATAGCAGATCAAAGTACAGTAGTGGGAATTATTTCACCTTATTTTATCTTAGGGAAGAAAAAAAAAGAAGTTCAATCAAATTTTAGATGGAGAATGAGTAGGAAACTTTGGAATTCTAAAATGGACTGGGAAATTAAAAATCCGTCTCAAAAGAAAACAATTTAAAATATATATTTGTATTAATACTGCAGAGAAAGTGTTGAGTTCAGTAACCTGGATTTCTGAATGTTGTAATCTCAGGGCATCTGGAGGGAACTACTTTGGTGAAGGTGGCAGTAAATCCTTAAATCAAGCAAGAAATTTATCTCTGTCTGTCTGTCTATCATCACCTTTATTATTTTTTATTTTCAAAATCTCAAGGCAGCAAAGACAACTAATACTCCTATTTTCACCAAAGCAACTACTCTGTGAGATGCGTTGGGCTGTGACAGAGTGACCGGTTGGTTCAAGGTCACCCAGCTAGCTTTCACATCTAGAACTACAAGTCCCAGTTTCCTGTTTTCTAACCTGGGTCCTTAACTACTACAGCAGAAGTCTCCAAACTTGGCAACTTTAAGATTTGCAGACTTCAACTACCAGAATCCTCCAGCCAGAAGAGCTGGGGACCTCTGTACTAGACAATTGCATCACTTGTGAGTGCGCGCGCACACACACACACACACAAACTGTAAAAAACATAGAAATAAGATAATTCCAGGGATTAGCATTAACATTTAGACTTATATTCACGGTGCTTTACAGCCCTCTCTAAGTGGTTTACAGAGGGTCAGCATATTGCCCCCAACAATCTGGATCCTCATTTTACCAACCTTGAAAGGATGGAAGGCTGAGTCAACCTTGAGCCTACTGAGATTCGATCTGCCAAACTGCTGGCAGCCAGTGATGATGATAATAATAATGATAATAATAATAATAATAATAATAATAATAATAATAATAATAATTTATTAGATTTGTATGCCGCCCCTCTCCGAAGACTCGGGGCGGCTCACAACAATGATAAAAACAATATTATAATGGCACAAATCTAATATTAAAAAACTAAAAACCCTATCATAATTAAAAACCAAACAGCACATACATACCAAACATAAATTATAATAATCATGGGGGAAAGATGTCTTAAATCCCCCATGCCTGGCGGTATAGGTGGGTCTTAAGTAGTTTATGGAAGACAAGGAGGGTGGGAGCAGTTCTAATCTCCGGGGGGGAGTTGATTCCAGAAGGCCGGGGCCGCCACAGAGAAGGCTCTTCCCCTGGGGCCCGCCAGACGACATTGTTTAGTTGACGGGACCTGGAGAAGGCCAACTCTGTGGGACCTTGTCGGCCGCTGGGATTTGTGGTTCTGGAGGTACTCTGGTCCAATGCCATGTAAAGGTCATAACCAACTTCAAATTGTGATCGGAAACTAATCGGCAGCCAGTGCAGGCCATGGAGTGTTGCAGATACGTGGGCGAATCTGGGAAGCCCCACGATGGCTCTCGCGGCCGCGTTCTGCACGATCTGGAATTTCAGATCAACAGAAGTAGCTTGCAGTACTGCACTCTAACCACTGCACCACCGAGACTCTTTATTCCAAGGATCAGAATTACAACATTTTAATTACAGCACATTAAATGTTGGCATACAGCAAGCCGGTTGCTTGATCCATGTACTTATGGAAGAGATTAGAGATACCAATTAATTGTAAAAGCGATGATGATAGGTGATGTAATCGTTACACATTTTCTCATGGGCACTCATTTACGTGCAGACTTCTATCCAAGTGTTGCAAGCCTGGGCATTGTTTTTCTTCGCCATCATAATCGCATCTTTTATTGAAAATATGAGTTTGATTCCTGGGATTTGGACAGAGGGGGGAGGGGAGAGAGAGCAGACATGAATTTAAAGCAAAAAGAATCACACGTTGACGTTATTGTCTTTAAGCAGAAGATTGTCAAATGCGCTGCACTAAAGTTAAGATAGCTGCTTTTCCTTTGGCACTTCCTTTACAGACATCTGGAACCTTGGTCTAAATGTTTTCTTTTGTAAATAGACAGGGTCAAGATAATGCTTTAAATGTCATCTCCCCAGTGCCAGGTAGACATTGCTGTTTCCAACCTTTCACACTGGAAGGAAAGCAAAATGAAATGAAGCCTCAATTCCTTCGAAATGATTTGATAACAGTTTTTCACATGGGGGGGGGGGGGCTTGCTTTGGCAGGAGCTACCCTGTTACTTGCAGCAAACTGCACCTGTACTACTGTTTGTCTTGGTTTGAAGGCTTACCTGTGATGTATTTCCCATGGGCCTCCAGGAAAGGGAGGGGGAAAGAAAAGATATGGAAAACTGATGAATCGTTATAGGCTTGTAAATCTCAAGGGAAACAACAGATGGCAAAATGCATTGAAATCTAGCTTTCTGTCCGGTCCTGGGCATCGCTGTTGGAAATTTATTTGTTTTTCAGTCAAATGATTATTGATGCTGCGAGGTACAAACTGGCCTCTTTATTTCTGAAAGTCACATATGCAATGTGGTTTCTGCAAAACCTCCACCGATATATAAGCTTTTTCTATCATAAATCTAAAGTGCTTTATGTTCCTCACTCCAAACTATAAAAATCTTTCCAGGCATCATACGTCTTGTTCCTTTCCTTTCCTTTCCTTTCCTTTCCTTTCCTTTCCTTTCCTTTCCTTTCCTTTCCTTTCCTTTCCTTTCCTCTCCTCTCCTCTCCTCTCCTCTTCCCTCCCCTCCCTTCCCTTCCCTTCCTTTCCTTTCCTTTCCTCTCCTCTCCTCTCCTTTCCTTTCCTTTCCCTTTCCAATTCCTTTTTCTTTTTTCTTTCCTTTTTTGGTTTTCTTATTGATTTCCTGATTATTACTCCCTGCTGACTACCTCAGACACTTTATTTCTCGAGATATGTAAATAGAGAATTGCTTAGATTCCTAATATCCCGGATTAATGTGATTTAAACAAAAGGAAGTGTTCATTTCCATAAATCCAGGGGAAGGATTCAATTCACTTAACTGAGAGAATTTTAACGTTGGTTACTGAGGACTAGCAACCCGATTTGCTTGTTTGTGACAGAGAGCTCTATTTTCTTAGTCATTACATGGGGAAGTTTTTTGAGTTTCCAAATAAAAACTCAAGTTTACAGGAGAAAGATAGTTGCTAAGATTCCTGGATGTTTGCAGTGTATTTCTTACTGAAGAAACAAGCTTCTTCCAGTTTAAATATCTGCATGAAAAATGACTTGCCTCATCAGCATGTTGTGTAAATATTAAAGAAAACCATTTCCTCTATATATTTTATTTAAGTTTCTAGTAAGAGTGCCCAGAGTATTTTATGTGTCAATTTTGCAGGTCATTCAGACCCACTTTTTCCTATATCCATATTGCTGGTGGGTTTCTTTTTTAAAAAAGAATTAAAACATCAGCCAAAAAAAAAATCAAATTCAAATATGTATTTAAAGGCACATTTTCTTTCAAAATCTATACTTCTAAATGGATTTTATCTAAACACATCTTTCAAAGTGAGAACTGAATCGCAAAGCTTAAGAGAGATGCAAATTCTGAAGAATAACGATACTCTAATTTGCATTTTATTCTGGGAAGTGTGGAAATGATGTTTCATTTCAAAGTGTGGACAGTATAAAAAAAATTGTGTGCAGCTCTATCTTGTTTGTCTCCAACGTACAAGGTGTACTCACTCACATACACATTAACACACGAAAACATACTGATTAATTGCTAGTCAGCCATCATTAGATTATTTTGTCTCTGCAGAAGCTAATGAAAAGTTTTAGGTTGAGAATAATTCAGAGGTTTTTTAAATCTGATACAGCTGATTTTTGTTTGCTCTGATTTCACTAATACAGTACAACTAAATTTTGCTTGTTCTGATTTCACTTAACACAACTGATTATTTACTTGGGAGGTAATGTCTTAATTTGGAGCCATGCAAATCTGCACACAGTTTTGTCAATAATAGCTTTTATGCGTACCTTTTGCCATCTTTTAATATTATAGTTATTCTTTCAAAAGCCCAATCGGGTTTATGTGGCAAACCTAATAAATCTCAGATGTTTATCTAATTATATAAATATTTTGCTTTTATTTCTGGAAGCAAAGACCATTCTTCTGAAGGGAAAAAATGACATACAGGCAGCTTTCTACCTAGCTTGCAAGAGAATGGAGCATAAATATGTCCTTGTACTTCTTGAAAAAAAAAATCCAGGCTTGAAGCAATTGAAATAATTAATTATGAATACAGGCTGCAGTTTGGAGTGGATGGCATTCCATATTTTATTATGATTCTGCTTAAAACTTTGTTCTACATCAGAGGAGATCCCTACTCAAATCCTTTGTCATCATTGGGAGGCTGATGTCCGATGACAACTGAATACAGCAATCAATTTTACTGGGTTGTGTAATAAGGAAAAAATTAAGGAAGGAATGCTGTGTATATTGCCCTCACCTCCTGGAGGAGAGTCAAATTAAACACATTTTGAGACAGAGTAGACACGCAAGACTTTAAAACTAGATGTGCAAGGTTATTAAGGAGACAACTAGACTAAGAATATCCCGAATGCCATCACTCTGCTAAACAAATAATTCCCTCAACACTGTCAAACTATTTACTAAGTCTGTGCTACTATTAATGTTCTCATTGTTCCCATCACCATCTCCTCCCACTAATGACTGTATCACTGTAACTTTGTTGCTTGCATCCTTACAATTTATATTGACTGGTTCCTAATCTGATTTGATTGCTTATTTGTACCTGGATTATCATTAAGTGTGATTCTTGATTCTTGACAAACATATATAGTACATGTATAGTTTTTCTCATCATTCCTATCACCCATTTCCTCCCACTTAGGACTGTATGACTGTAACTTTTGCTTATATCCTAAGATTTTTATTAATATTGCTTCTTCATTGCTTATTTGACCCCTATGACAATCATTAAGTGTCGTACCACATGATTCTTGACAAGTGTATTTTATTTTATGTACGCTGAGAGCATATGCACCAAGACAAATTCCTTGTGTATCCAATCACACTTGGCCAATAAAATTCTATTCTATTCTATTCTATTCTATTCTATTATACAGTGATGGGCTGCCAAAAATTTTACTACCACACTGTGGGAATGGCTTATGCATTTTGTTTCAACATCTTTCAGTGCAAATTGGATGCTCTTGGGTGGAGCTCCAAATTTTGCTACCTGTACTGCATACCTGACCGTACCCTTAGTGCCTCATCCACCCCCTACACCCCTGGGTGGGCAGGGTCATAATTAGGAATAATTTTGTGGCTGGGGCTTAATTTGATCGCATGCACTCACAAACTTGATAGAGCTTCTTTTCAAGGTGGGTCATCTTTTTGGAGAAACATGGTAGTAGCAGTGTTAAGTAGGGGCATACATTTCCCACTTACTCTGTAAGCAGTGATGGGCTCCTACGAGTATGGTCAGGTATACAGAACCAGTAGAAAAATTTTGGTCACGTACGCAGAACCAGTAGAAATATTTTGAATTTTTTTCTTTTTTTCCCTTCTGGGATCTGGGTATGTTTTTCCTATCGCAGTAAATGAGGTTGAATGTATATAATTTTAGAAGAGCTGTGTGCGTGTGTACATACACTTTATATAGTAGATAATGTATATTTTTGTGTGCCTATGTGTAATATGTATGTACACATATGGCATATATACATAGAATTAAATAGTATATTTTGGATGATCAGTAACATAGAAACATAGAAACATAGAAGACTGACGGCAGAAAAAGACCCCATGGTCCATCTAGTCTGCCCTTTTACTATTTCCTGTATTTTATCTTACAATGGATATATGTTTATCCCAGGCATGTTTAAATTCGGTTACTGTGGATTTACCAACCACGTCTGCTGGAAGTTTGTTCCAAGGATCTACTACTCTTTCAGTAAAATAATACTTTCTCATGTTGCCTTTGATCTTTCCCCCAACTAACTTCAGATTATAACAGTAAGGGAAATTTTATCTCTCCGAGGCAAAGAGAGGCCAGGTACCCAAACTCTAACCCAAACCCTTGATGTGAGTGTGGCTACCTTTAAGCCACCACTCCCAGTCACATGATCATCAAGTCACTCCCACCTGGTCACATGACCAGCAAGCCACACCCACAAAATAAGCCATGCCCACAGTGTGGTAGTGAATTTTTTGCAGCCCTTCACTGTCTGTAAGACATCTCATTATTAAAGATAATATCTGTATCACATTTGAGAGACACTTCCATGACATCTTTCTCTTAAATCTGTGGAATTTGAGCAACAACAGTGGAAAAATTAAAACTTAATTCATTAAAATGGATCACTTAAAAAAACCATCATCATATATTTTGGAATAGAAAGGACTAGCTTTCTTTCTAGGGAGAGGAATTTTATAATCTACTTCTCTTTTCTTTTTTACAAAGTTGGAAATTTCATTTATATGCAGAAATTTTTCCTGGTCTTATGGTATGTTTTTCCAACAGGTTTTGATGAAGCTTAGATGGCTCAAATTCATTGTATGGATTTTATTTATTTCCTATCTGACTTGAATTAGTTTTCTGTTATGTATTCACATTTGCTTTGCTTTTCCAGTAAGAGAGGAAATAGACAGTGTTATTATGCCAAGCCTTTGTTATTTACAGTATATATAATGCTTCCTGTGTATACATGCTGTTCTCTAAGAAAAAAACAAGTTTCTATTTTAATTTTCATTACTCTGGAAGATTGTTAATAATATAAAATATTTGCATAGATTTTGTGCGTGTTTGTGCATGGAACTCATATGTGAATAAAACGTAACTAATATACAGTGTTCCCTCGATTTCCGCTGGGGATGCATTCCGAGACCGCCCGCAAAAGTTGAATTTCCATGAAGTAGAGATGTGGAAGTAAATACACCATTTTTGGTTATGGACAGTATCACAATCCTTCCCTTAACACTTTAAACCCTTAAATTACCATTTCCCATTCCCTTAACAACCATTTACTCACCATTATTACTGGTACTCACCATTGAATAAGACACTTAGTGATCCTGATATTTATAAACATAATTATTTATTAACAATAATTATTTTGTTTGTTATTTATTTGCAAAAATTATTAGTTTGGTGATGACATATGACGTCATCGGGTGGGAAAAACCGTGGTATAGGGGAAAAAAACATGAAGTATTTTTTAATTAATATTTTTTTAAAAACCGTGGTATAGGCTATTCGCGAAGTTCGAACCCACGAAAATCGACGGAACACAGTATAGGAAATAGGGAAATAACTTTTTTTTAAAAAAAATAAAGTTTTTTTTTTAAAAAAGGTGTATGTTAACATCTCTTCTGACAATTGCTTCTGTCCCATGCAGTATTTTCATGTTAAAATCTTGCTTTTTGTACAAAAACATCTTTCTATATCATTCCCCCTCTCCCAACTCAATGTTGACTTTTGACCAAAATAGAATCGAGATGGTGCAGCAGGTAGAGTGCAGTACTACAGGCCACTAAACCTGACTGTAGATCTGCAGGTCAGTGGCTCAAGGTTGACTCAGCCTTCCACCCTTCTGAGGTGGGTAAAATGGGAACCCGGATTGTGGGGGCAATATGCTGGCTCTGTTAAAAAGTGCTATTGCTAACATGTTGTCAGCCGCCCTGAGTCTAACAAGAAGAGTGGCATGAAAATCGAATAAATAAATAAAAATAATAAAAAGCTGTACTGTTAGTAAGAAAAAAAAGGGGGGAAACAGCATCAGAAACTTATAAAAGAGGCCCTATATGTACCGATATGAATTTAGCAAGAGAACTTAAACTTATATACTGCTTCACAGTTCTTTACAGACCTCTCTAAGTGGTTTACAGAGTCAACCTATTGCCCCCAACAATCTGGCTCATTTTACCGACCTCCGAATGATGGAAGGCTAAGCCAACCTTGAGCCGGTCAGGATTGAACTCCTGGCAGTGAGCAGAATCAGCCTGCAATACTGCATTCTAACTATTGCACCACCATGGCTCAAATACAGTGGTACCTCTACTTAAGAACTTAATTCGTTCCGTGACCAGGTTCTTAAGCAGAAACGTTCTTAAGTAGAATCAATTTTTCCCATAGGAATCAATGTAAAAGCAAATAATGCATGCAAACCCATTAGGAAAGAAATAAAAGCTCAGAATTTGGGTGAGAGGAGGAGGAGGAAGAGGAGGAGGAGGAGAGTCGCTGCCGAAGGAAGAAGGTGAGGTGAGGGGAATAAAAGAAATCCAAAACTTTAAGGCTTAAAAAAAAAAAGAGAGGGACTCTGAGGTGGAGAGGAGGAGCACATACCTTCCTCTGTTCGCTTTGGGCTGCCAAAGCCTCTTTAGGCACCATGAAAAGGCTCCTCTGGCAGCCCAGAAAAGCCCGAGGTGGCCAGGAGGGGAAATGGCAGGAAACTGGTCGGGCCTTCATGCCACTGTCAAATTTCCTGGGAAATTTTTCTGGGTTCAGGTTCTTAAGTAGAAAATGGTTACTGTAGTGGAGGCAAAAAAAAATTCGGTTCTTATCTAGAAAAGTTCTTAAGTAGAGGCGTTAAGTAGAGGTACCACTGTATATTAAAACAAAGGCACACAAGAGGAGTTACACAGTTTTGGCAAAGCCTTCATTGTCCACCCCACGTAGTTCCCACCAATCAGGTTAATTTCTTTGAAATATGGTAGTAAGTACTTATAATAGAAAATTATCCTAAACATAATAAATTGTAAAGAGAGAGAGAGAGAGAGGGAGGGAGAGAAAGAGAGAGGGAGAGAGAGAGGGAGAGAGAGAGGGAGGGAGAGAGAGAGAGGGAGGGAGAGAGAGAGGGAGGGAGAGAGAGGGAGAGAGAGAGGGGGGGAGGGAGAGAACATTAAAAAAACGAAAAGGAAAGAGTGATAAGGAACAAGAGGAAGAATTCTAGGAATAACAAAAGGAAACATTTTCTTTAATAAAGCCTCCTGGGCTATTTCTTTTTTTTAAAAAAAAGGTATCTAAAACTTAGAAAAAGGAAACTCAGCCTCCCTTCCCCTCCACTCTTCTGCCAGTTTTACTACAAGTTTTGCTCTGCCAAAATCTGATGCATTTCAAAATTCATGCACAGCTAGTCATTTTTGACAATTTGGAGTCCTCCCTGCCCCACCATATAGTGCATAATATAGTGTCTCTTTGATTGCATTATTTCTTTGTCTGACCTATACTTTAAATAAAAATATTTTTACACACCTGTACCCACATGCCAACCACTGGACACAGGTGAGGAGAAACAAAAAGAATTCTCTTCTTGTTGCAGATTAAATATGAAAAACATTTTTTAGGGGGTGGGGAGAGCTAAGTGCAAACATCAGAGTTCTGTTAATGGTTTTGACTCTCCAGGAACGAAGGCACAATGACCAGAGTCAGCATAATTCAGGGTCAGTGGAAACATATGTCAAATGTTGGAATGGGATAGGCTTGCTTAAGATGGGAACTGCAGCCACCCGAAATGAGTTTATTCTTATCCCTATTTATCTGCACATATTATATACCAGTGATGGTGAACCTTTTTTTCCTCGGGTGCTGAAAGAGTGTGCAGGCGTGCTATCATGTATGCGCGAGTGCCCACACCCATAGTTCAATGCCTGGGGAGGGCAAAAATAGCTTCCGCTACCCCGGAGGTCCTCTGGAGGCCAGAAATTGCCTGTTTCCCAACTTCCGGTGGACCCAGTAGGCTCGTGTTTTGCACACATGCATGTTGGAACTGAGCTAGGGCAAAGGCTCGCGTGCCAGCAGATATTGCTCCGCGTACCACCTGTGGTACCCGTGCTATAGGTTCGCCATCACTGTTATATACTATCCAAATCTTTGAGGTTTCAGTATCTTTAATTGCACTGATTTTGATGCAATCATTCCCAGTGCTTTAACTAGAGTATTACTTAGGTATCTTTGGTTACAGTACTCTATAGTACAGTATCTTCCAGTACTGATGATGTTACCTAGTTTGAGTAATAAACCACCTATAAGAAAATAACCAAGCTTAGAGAGTACCTCCCCAGACACACAATGAATATTTCTGGCAGCATGTAAATTGATGGAACTCTTGTCTATACAAGAAGTTATGGTACGTTCCATGTTCAAGTTTATTTGGAGCATATCTTCTGTCAATTTTACTAAATAATACAAACCATAAACTTCTCATAGGGTTTGTCCTTGAGGTAGACAGTTTAGCATTACCTTTTATTACTCGGTTGGGCAAATAATTTATTCCAGCTCTTGCCATCTAACCAATGTTACCGCACAGGTGGAACTATTTTGATTGTGAAAAAAAGTCTCCGATGACAGTGATCAGCAAGTATTTTCAACCATTTTTTTTAAAACAGGGTTTTCCTTGGTCTTTTTTTCCCCTAGAAATCCAGCAAATGAAATTAACGAGGTATGACAAAAGCTGCGAAAATTGTCTACTGCTGCTTCCTTGGTCACAATTGTGGAACACACCTCAGGGGTTAAAATAGTAATTCAGACATACAGGTGTGAGTGAATGAGCCATCTAATAAATAATTAAGAATTAATTTTCCACCACATTTTATCTTTCCTTTTATTCCCCCCCCCCCCCCCCTATACTCCTTCTCTCTCTTCTCTTTACGTTTCTGTTGGCTATTTTTTGTCAGCATCTCTGAAATTAATCAAGCAACATAACCAAAGCACAAGGCTACAAAACACAAAGGGTTTTTTCCTGGTGGAATGCAGTGTTCTGCTACTGATATATTAGGTTGTCCCACTATTTTTTAAGAAGAAAATCCAGCATATTTAATGTGTAGTATCTTTAATTCAGCTAGCTTGCCTCTGAAATTACTGAAGCTGTTCAGATCCTTCCATTTCTGAGCACCAAACTCTTTGTTTAAATATATATCCTGCAAATATAATATATTTGCAATTTTGTGTCATGTAAGATTGTCACAGGACGAGACACGAACCAGTGTAAGCCACTAATACATGGTGTGATGCAGTGGCTGTGTTTTACCTTGTCAAGTTTTAGATATACATTTTTTTATTATTTTTAAAAATTTAGCTAAAGAAAGGAAGGAGTATTTTTCATCCCCACAGGCAGAGATCTACTTTTGAATGAAAGCCCCTCCTCTCTCTCTCTCTTGGAAAATGACAGGTGTCCCTATTTGCTGACAATCAAAATTAAATTTGTATTGAAGAGACCGGTGGCGGTAGGCTACTCAGTGGCTACTCTGCCTTCCAGGGCTTCTTTATTTTTAACGCTCGAAGGAAGGAAGTAATGTGGTTAACTATTTGCCTGGGGCAAGAAAGATTCAGCTCCTGGCACATAATTAAAATGGTGTTTTGCCCAATTGGGCAAGTAATGGGATCAGCAAAAGTTAAGGAGTACCTTGTGCCTCAAATCTGTTCCACTGGAGGAATAAATCGGCAAGGGAGTTAATTTGCTTGACGATTGACTCAGAGATGCCACATTGATTCTGCCGATTGTCCTTTCCCAGAGGTGGGATTTAGCATGTTCTGACCAGTTCTGGAGAACAGGTAGTGGAAATTTTGAGTACTTTGGAGAACCACCTCTGATCGTCCCTGCTCCCATCTATTCTTTGCCTCCAGAGTCCCAGCTGATTGGGAGGAAATGGGGATTTTGCAGTAACCTTCCCCTGGAATGGGGAGGGAATGGAGATTTTACAGTATCCTTCCCCTGCCACTCCCACCAAGCCATGCCATGCCATGCCCACCAAGCCGCGCCCACAGAGCCTGTAGTAAAAAAAAAATTGAATCCCACCACTGCGCCTCTCCACTATTTAGGAAAGTTGAAAAGGGTTTGTCTGAATTATGAGGGGTCCTTGGTGCTCTCTGAGCTTGGTTGCTTTCTTGCAGACTGTTCACAACACAACTAGGTAACATTACCCACTTACATCAAAGAAGTAAGGACTTGGAAAGCTTTTACCTCTACCAGCCAAATAAGTTTGCAGATTGCCCAGTTGGCTCAATGAAGTCGAATCCAGAAAGTTTGATCCTATTAGTTCCCTTTCATTTCCCAGCTATTACCCTCTTCCTTAGAGTTGAGTGACATCATGGCTGATAGGCTATAATACCATCAGCCTTCTGTGAGCTCATTAGCTAAAGATTTAGGCCCCATAGTTCCATGCAATAATGTTGTTTTGACTTCTTTCGAGATCAACAAATTGGGTATGGAAACTGATGTTCAAACTGCAGAGAGGGTCTGATGCAGGGATAGGATACTGCCTGGATGGGGGAGAATGCAGTGGGGTAGCAAAAATGGAGCTCCACCCCAGAGCACCCAATTTGCACTGAAAGATGTTGGAAGAAAATGCAGGGCGTCTTGCATAAGCCACACTCACAGTGTGGTAGTAAAAATTTTGATAGCCCTTCACTGGTCTTATGTCATTCTCTTTCATCCAAATCCTCCTCCTCCTTCTTCTTCTTCTCCTCCTTCCTCTTCCTCTTCCTCTTCTTCTTCTTCTTCTTCTTCTTCTTCTTCTTCTTCTTCTTCTTCTTCTCTTCCTCCTCTTCCTCCTTCTCCTCCTTCTTCTCCTTCTTCTTCTTGTCTAGAGCAGTGTTTTTCCTTGGTAATGTTAAGATATGTAGACTTCTTCTTGCTGTCTTTAGTGACTGGCAATCCTAGCTGTGTGATGTGCAGTCCTTAAAATATAAGGCAATGCAGGATTTTGGAAAATTAGAGATATCCCTTTGCTCTTATCCTGTTACGTGTATGAGCTTTGTACTACTGCACTCAGGAGAGCATCTAGGATCAAATGTTTGGAACATTTCCAGATGGATTTTAGAGCATGAAGAGGCAAGAGGAAGCAGAATGTGAGAAGTAAACACAATCAGACATCTTGTTGCCATTTACAGAGAGGAAAAGTCATTAATCCTAGATCTTAATTCCAGAATCTCAAATGCCTTAAAAACTCTTATTAAGCAGGATTGCTGATTAGGGATTCCATCAGATCATAATGAATGAGTACTTCGCCTAACATCTTGCTCAAATGAGGCTCCAGTCACAAAGAGTGTGACGAGGATGAACAGAAAGAATGAACAGTATATATAGCAGGCATAATCTTTCCAAATGTTGTTTAGGACTTTGCAATCCTGCTTTGGCTGAGGTTTTAAATAGAGGCCCCTCTATGGGCAAAACTAAGGTGGAAAAGAGCTGTGTGAGGATCCTAAGTATGATTTGATCATTGAGGTCAAACTTCCCAGTGATTTAAGTTTTAAACCAAGTGGTTGAGTGATCTCAATGATTTTCAGAAAGGGTGCTAATGACCAGATGACTGCAAGAAATATAAATCCTTCCGTCCTCCATCATTCAGTCAGAACTGGAGAAGCTTCTTCAATGAGAAACGAAACATCTTCAAGGAAAAACAAAGTCCAGTTGCTTTTTGAAAAGAGATAAAAAGCACATTTGGGATATTTATTGGATTATATAGTCAAATAAATTATACGGTGATGGCAAACTATGATGACTATATAATAAATTATATAGTCCAATAGATTAATAGTAATGGCGAACTTGTGGCACATGTGCCATAGGTTTGCATGTGGTGGGATGTGACATGTGGAGCCATATCTGAGAGAACATGAGGTGCTGCCCTATGTTAGGTCCAGTGTGCATGCACACGCTGGCCAGCTGATTTTTGGCCTTCTTTATGGCCATTTTTGCTCTCTTCAGGCTTCAGGAAAGCCTCCTGAAGCCTTGCAACGGCGAAAAACAGCCTAATGGGCCAACCGGAAGTTCACTTGTGTGCATCACTCCCAGCCTCCTTTTCGCTGTCACAAGTCTTCAGAAACTTCTTTGGCTTTGGAAAATTGCATCCAGGCCTCCCACACCTCAGCCCATTTCTTCTAAAGCCAGCTGGCTTTCCTGCAGGCCTCTGCAGCTGATAACAGAGCTCTAGATCAATCCAGAGCTCTGTTATTATCTACAGAAGGCTTCAAGAAAGCTTTGCCGACTGCAGAAGAAATGGGCTGAGGCCTGGTTGCAATTATATGAAGGTAAGTGGTAGGGTAGCTCCACTTCCATTTGGTTCTGATTGGTCCATTGAGCCATTTTTGCCATCCCCAGGCTCAGGAGGCTTTCCTAAATGGGCCTAGCAGAAGTCCGGAGGCTTCAGTGAGGCCTGTGTGCATGTGTGTGTGTGTGTGTGTGTGTGTGTGTGTGTGTGTGTGTTGGGCTGGGGGGGTAGCCTGATGGGGTTGTGCGCATGCATAGGGAGAGGGCATTGTATTTTGGGTGTGGGCATGCACACATACACTATCACTCTCACACACACTCTTTTGACACTTTTTTGGCCAAAAAAAGGTTTGCCATCACTTGTCTAGATGTTGTGTTACCTAATAACTGTAGCAACATCTAGCAAAAAAAGAAAAGTTCAAGGTATTCTAATCATTTTGAAATACTGTCCCCATCTATCGAGATCAACAAGATGATATACAGATATGTACTCCAGGATGAAGATATGCAAGTTTTAAGCCAACATGAAGGGAAAACATTGTGCATTGAAAAACAGCCCTTCCTAGAAAGTAAATATTAGCGAGATCTGTATCAGGCCCACCACCAGAAGTGGTGAACGCTCTAAGTTTCCAACCATCTCTTTGTTCAGAAGAATTTCATATATCTCCTTCAATCATCGCACTGTTTGTTCCTGATTCTCCTTTACAGTAATATTTGTCTGTCTGTCTTGTCTGTCTGTCTGTCTTGTCTGTCTGTCTGTCTGTCTGTCTGTCTGTCTGTCTCTCTCTCTCTCTCTCTCTCTATCTATCTATCTATCTATCTATCTATCTATCTATCTATCTATCTATCTATCTATCTATCCATCCAACTGCTCAAAGACTCTGGGCGGTATGGACAAAAGTTATCATAAGGCAGGGGTCCCCAAACTTGGCGACTTTAAGACTTGTGAATTTTGGGAGAATTCTGAGAGTTCAAGTCCACAAGTCTTAAAGTTGCCAAGTTTGAAGACCTCTATAATAAGGTATCACAACAAAGTAAAAATGGTAGCCACAATGTTGGGATGGAAGATGCATCTAACAGAATTTTGATCACAATATCATGGCCTCCATCATTTTTTGACTATAGTCTATAGGTCCTCCTCTGCCTAGGCGCAATGCGATGATTACATAGTAGGTTCTGCAAAAAAAAACCCAACCAATATGTTTTTCTGAAATTTAAAGTAAATGTGTGTGCATAACTCGGCACTGTCCACATACAGCCGTGATCTGTCATCATCTATGCAGGAACATCTCTGAAATGATTCAATTACAGTATCCTTCCCCTCCCCACCCCAGTCTTTTAACACATTTATCAAATTGACTAAGAACTGTTGGGGAGGGGGATGCAAGAATATTTTTGTCTGGCGTTAATGCTCACAGGCTAGTAAAGACGTGTGTGGCTCATCTTGATAGCTGAGTAAACTTAGCAATAGTGTTTTGCCCTTTGAATCCAGCAATTTCTCCCTCCTCTCCTCCCCGCACTTTGTTCATGCATCCTGATGAGGATCCCTCTGATAAATGAGGGTAACCTTTTCGTCTTTGTCCCTTTGGCTTCATACCTGCATGATGTTAAAGGTAGTTGTAAGTCTGAACATAGGTCTCTATAGAAGACTTCTAATCTTTCTTTCTTTCTTTCTCTCTCTCTCTCTCACTGTTTTTCTTTATCATTCTGTTTCTTCCTCTATCTTATTTCACTCCCTTACTCAGCCTTTCTTTCTTTCTCTCTCTCTCTCTCTCTCTTGCTTTCTCTTTCTTTCTCTTACTCCCTTCCACCTCTCTTTCTCTCTCTTTCCTTCATTTCTTTTCCTTCCTTCCTTTCTTTCTTTTTCTTTTTCTCTTTCTTTCTCATTCTTTTTTCTCACTTTTTCACTCTATTTCTTTTTCATTCTTTCTATCTCATTCTGTTTCTTCCTCTGTCTTCTTTCACCCTCTTAGCCACTTTCTCTTTCTTGCTCTCTTTCTCACTCCCTCTCTTTCTCTCCCTCTCTTTCCTTCTTTATTTATTTCCTTCCTTCTCTTTTTCTCTTTCTTTCTTTCTTTCTTTCTTTTTTTTCTTTCTTTCTTTTTATCTTTCTTTCTCTCACACTTTCTTTCTTTCTCTTACTCCCTCTCTTTCTTTCTCTCTTTCCTTCATTTCTTTCACTTCCTTCATTTATATTTTTTCTTTCCCTCTTTCATTCTCACTCTTCTTTTTCTCACTTTCTGAATCTGTTTCTTTTCCACTCCTTCTTTCTCTTCTGTTTCTTCCTCTGTCTTCTTTCACCCTCTCTTTTTTAGCCTCTTTCCCTTTCTTTCTTTTTCTTTCTAACTCTCTTTCTTTCTCTCCCTCTCTTTCCTTCTTTATTTATTTTCTTCGTTCTCTCTTTCTTTCTTTTTTCCCTATTCTTTTTCTCTCTCTTTCTCACTCGATTTCTTTCTCACTTGGTTTCCTCCTCTGTCTTATTTCACTCTAATTTTCTCAGCCTCTTTCCTTCTCTCTCTCTCTTTCTCTCATTTGCTGACCGTGTTGGGAGAAAAGAGGCTATGACTAAATGATGAGCATTTCATAGCAAGAAGGTCAAAACCATTGGTATTTATGAAAAAGCAATGGCACACAATATTGAGAAAAAGCAGATTATCAATACTATAATTAGAGAATGGAGGTAGAGAGTTCAATATTTGGAAAGGTGATTAAGGAAAAAGTGGGGCACATATACAGTTGAACAAATATCTAGATTAAAAATACTCCCCCATACCTATTATTTTGCAGATCTTTGCAAAAACCCAGAAACCTTTTAAACTCTCTTACTGAAAGAAAGAATGGGGAGAAATTAAAGGGGCAGAGGCTTAACTTAACAAACAATCCACATACGTAGGCATCCACCCTGCTATAATTATGCAACTTGGATTTTAGACACTGAGGCTCATCTCTTACTTAAATGTATCTGTTTACTTTAATAGGGAACATTTAGCTATGTTTTTATTAATGCAGAAACATTAAAGCACCAAGCTGGAATGTGAAAGCCTTAAAGGCCTGTTTCAAACAAAACCTGTCATAAAATGTGCTCTGAAGCGTGTCCCCTTTAAGAGATTCAAGAATTAAATGTTCCCGTATGTGAATTTTATTTTGTACAGCACATTTGCTTTATGGCTACAATTAAGTTAGATGTGCCGATAACAATGTCTGCTTTCCATTTTAGATCGCGCATTTCAGACAGTGTGCATTGTTTTATTATCTAATCCACATGCTTTTAATTGCAATTATGGTCCCTTATGAGTCCCCTGGGAGGGCATGATTGCAATTAAAAATGTAATTTAAATGTTAATTAATTACATTCATTTTCTAAACTGGGAAAATTTCATTTATTATTTTCATGTGTTGTGCACTTATCCTAAATGCATTACCTTCTAAATGTTCCCCCTCCCAAATTAAGTGTTATGTTTATAAAACAGGGTGTTTAATACCCTTTAAAATTTTGTTAGATTGTTTATACAAATGATTAATTTAAATTAATTGAATCTTAGCTCTGTGTGAAATCTATACGTGTAACAAAGAAGTGGGGACGCTACACCTTCGTAGTTTCCCAATGTTCTTTGGCTATAAGGAACCAAAGAGTTAGCCAGAATTGCTATTAATAAGTACATTTTGATGAGAATTTCTTAAGAAAAGAAAGAAGTGTTCCAAAATTTGTTTTGCAGCAAATCCATAAACCTATTTAGATTACAAGGCTTCATAAGTCACATAAAAGAGATCACAAAAGCAAAGCTAACCTTCTTAGGTATATAAATGCAGTCAGCACCACAAATTTCAATCTGTTATTGTATCCTATGGTCCATTTTTTCCCAGCCTTCACATGAATTCACTTAGTCACATCGAAAGAGCCATGCTGACTCTGGATAAAAATCCAAACACAAGTCCATATGAGCGATAGCTTTTTGGGGCCAACTGCAAATATATAACTGCAAGCTAGGGGTTTTCTCAGAACTCTTCCTCCTGCAAAGTTTAATGCCCTATAACCCTTGCTATTTTGGACGTGTTATTTTGAATTTTTGATAAGTAATCATTTTGGAACAGAACAGCTATTTTCTACAGCACAGTATTTCTCAACCTTAGCAACTTTAAGATGTGTGGACTTCAACTTCCAGAATCCCTTAGCCAATATGCTGAAGAACTATTAGCTGAATGTTGAATGGGGAATTCTGGAAATTAAAGTCCAGACAAATGAAAGTTCCTGGGGAGTCAATGCCACAAATATCTATCTATTATTGCATGTTTTGACATATTTTTGTTCTCCAGTTTTCCCATGAACTGAATTAGTCACATGAAAGGAGCCATGTAAGGAAGAACTTCCTGACGGTCAGAGCGATCAACCAGTAGAACAACCTGCCTGCGGAGGTTGTGAACTCCCCAACTCTGGACACTTTCAAGAGGAGATTGGACTGCCACTTGGCTGGGGTGCTTTAGGATTCCTGCTCAGGCAGGGGGTTGGACTTGATGACCTGCATGGTCCCTTTCAACTCTAACAATAAATAGATAGATAGATAGATAGATAGATAGATAGATAGATAGATAGATAGATAGATAAATACATAAATGAATGAATGAATGAATGAATGAATGAATGAATGAATGAATGAATGTGGAACTGTGGATAAAAAGCCAATCACAGGTCTGTATAGGTGATAGAAATATTGCTCTAAACAAAGTATAGTATATGACTCAGATATTCCTCTTTAAATTTCAAATAGAAGATGCCAAAATAGCTTTGCTTGTATTTGGCCCAGCCTTCCCCCTACCTGTAGATAGGCATAAACCTCTCACCACATAACCATCATCCAAAATAAGCAAATTGACATCTTAACTCTTCCAACTTTCATCTTAACATCTGAGATAATAATAACAAAAAGAGAGTTGGAAATGACCTTGGAGGTCTTCCAGTCCAACCCTCTGCTTGGGCAGGGGACCCTACACTACTTCAGACAAATGGCTATCCAACATCTTCTTAAAAACTTCCAGTGTGGGAACATTCACAACTTCTGGACGCAAAACATTCCACTGATCAATTGTTCTAACTGTCAGGAATTTTCTCCTTAGTTCTAAGTTGCTTCTCTCCTTGATTAGTTTTTACCCTTTGCTTCTTCAGGTGCTTTGAAGAATAGCCTGACTCCCTCTTCTTTGTGGCAACCCCTGAGATATTGGAACACTGCTGTCATGTCTCCCCTAGTCCTTCTTTTCATTAAACTAGACATACCCAGTTCCTGCAACCGTTCTTCATATGTTTTAGCCTCCAGTCCCCTGATCATCTTTGTTGCTCTTCTCTGCACTCTTTCTAGAGTCTCAACATCCTTTTTGCTTCTTGTTGACCAAAACTGAATGCAGTAATCCAAGTGTGGCTTGACCAAGATGAGCAAATTGACCAGCCCATGCATTCAAGTCAAAATATAAATGTAATAAAACCCAGCCAGGCGATTTCAAAAAGGAAAAACAATAAATCAGAATAGACCTAGAAGGGTCCTTGGAGGTGTTCTAATCCAGTCCCCTGCTACAAGTGATGGTGAACCTATGGCACAGGTGCCACAGGTGGCACGCAGAGCCATAGCTGCTGGAATATGAGCCATTGCCCTAGCTCAGCTCCAACATAGAAACATAGAAGACTGACGGCAGAAAAAGACCTCATGATCCATCTAGTCTGCCCTTATACTATTTTCTGTATTTTATCTTAGGGTGGATATATGTTTATCCCAGGCATGTTTAAATTCAGTTACTGTGGATTTACCAACCATGTCTGCTGGAAGTTTGTTCCAAGGATCTACTACTCTTTCAGTAAAATAATATTTTCTCACGTTGCTTTTGATCTTTCCCCCAACTAACTTCAGATTGTGTCCCCTTGTTCTTGTGTTCACTTTCCTATTAAAAACACTTCCCTCCTGAAACTTATTTAACCCTTTGACATATTTAAATGTTTCGATCATGCCCCCCCTTTTCCTTCTGTCCTCCAGACTGTACAGATTGAGTTCATTAAGTCTTTCCTGATAAGTTTTATGTTTAAGACCTGTGTGTGCCATGCATGTGTGTGCCAACCAACTGATTTTTGGCTCACACAGAGGCTCTGGGGGGCATTTTTGGCTTTCAGAGAGCCTCCAGGGGGGTGGGAGAGGGTGTTTTTACCCTTCCCCAGCTCCAGGGAAGCCTTTGAAGTCTGGGGATGGTGAAACACCCGCCTAGTAGGTCCACCAGAAGTTCGGAAACATGCTGTTTCTGGCCTCCAGAGGGTCTCCAGGGGTTAGGGGAAGCTGTTTTCGCCCTCCCCAGGCATTGAATTATGGGTGTGGGCACTTGCACATTTGGGATAGCATGCACGCAAGTTCTTTGGGCACCTAAGGGAAAAATGATTCACAATCACTGCCCTATACCCTTGCTGGCAAACCTATGGCATGCGTGCCATAGGTGGCACACAGAGCCATATCTGCTGGCACATGAGCCATTGCCTTAGTTCAGTTCCAGTTTATTATTATTATTATTATTATTATTATTATTATTATTATTATTATTTAGATTTGTATGCCGCCCCTCTCCGTAGACTCGGGGCGGCTCACAACAATAACAAAGACAATGTAAGAACAAATCTAATAATTTAAAAAACACTAAAAACTCCATTATTAAAAGCAAGCATACACACAAACAAACATACCATGTATAAACTGTATAGGCCCGGGGAAAATGTCTCAGTTTCCCCATGCCTGACGGCAGAGATGGGTCTTAAGAACTTTACGAAAGGCAAGGAGGGTGGGGGCAGTTCTGATCTCCGGGGGGAGCTGGTTCCAGAGGGTTGGGGCCGCCACAGAGAAGGCTCTTCTCCTGGGTCCCGCCAAACGACATTGTTTAGTCGACGGGACCCGGAGAAGACCAACTCTGTGGGACCTAACCGGTCACTGGGATTCGTGCGGCACAGTTTGCATCTGTGCACTGCTCAGCTGATTTTCAGCTCACACAGAGGCTCTGGGAGGGTGTTTTTAGCCTCTGGAGGGGCATTTTAGCCCTCCCCAGGCTCCAAGACAGCTTCGGGGGTCTGGAGAAAACAGAAAATTAGCCTAGAGGGCCCCCCAGAAGTCAGGAAACAGGGCAGCGGGGGTCATGCACAGGTAATGGGGCCACATGGGAGGGGGGCGTGTGAAGGGCATTGAATTATGGGTATGGGCACACATGTTCCTGCAATAGCACACACATGCAGGTTTTTGGCACCTGAGGGAAAATAGATTCGCTATCCCTTTCCTATACCTATTCCTTCTTTTCCTTAAACTAGACATACCCAATTCCAGCAACTGTTCTTCTTACGTTTTAGCCTCCAGCTCCCTAATCATCTTTGTTGGCTCTTTTCTGCACCTTTTTTAGAGTCTCAACATCTTTTTCTTTACATAGTGGTGACCAAAACTGTATCCCAAGTGTTTTACTAATTCATTATAAAGTGGTAAAGTGATAGCTCGCTAATTCAACCTTGGCGAAGCTTGGATGTAATCCAATCACATGAATCACAACTTAGATTTTCCCTACCTACAATTTAGACATTTTTAAACGTTCAAATTCTGAACTTGATGGGTTGATTCCGTGTCAAAGAGATTCCATTAATTTTATTTATTTTTTTACAAAATTTCCCTTGCTGAGACTAATATCCATGCATTTTACAATGAATACATACCTTGCAACTTCTGTTGCAAGTAATTTTTATCACAGAACATATTTACAAGTCAATTCAATCAGATGTCACTCATTTGTATTTTGCACAGTAGCAGTATATAATGTTGAATTCACTTACCTGCAATATCCATCATTCTTATTCAAATCACCTGACTTCATTAGATACGGCAAATCTTGTATTTTAATGATGGTCAAATTTCAGGACTTAGTTTATGTAATCTTATATTTATTTATTTATTTATTTATTTATTTATTTATTGTTTGTTTGTTTGTTTGTTTGTTTGTTTGATTTGATTTGTATGCCGTCCCTCTCCGCAGACTCGGGGCAGCTCACAACAGTGATAAAGAGCAATATGTATTGACAAATCTAATAATTTAAAATCTAAAATAGCAATTGTACATTTAAAAAATCTAAAAACAAGGAACCCCAATATAAAAAAGACATACATACAGTCATATCATGCACTAAAACTACATAGGCAGGGGGAGATGTCTCAGTTCCCCCACGCTTGACGACAGAGGTGGGTTTTGAGGAGTTTACGAAAGGCAAGGAGGGTAGGGGCAGTTCTAATCTCTGGAGGGAGCTGATTCCAGAGGGGCAGTTCTAATCTCTGGAGGGAGCTAATTCCAGAGGGAAGAGAAGGCTCTTCCCCTGGGTCCCGCCAGACGACATTGTTTAGTCGACGGGACCCAGACAAGGCCAACTCTGTGGGGCCTGACCGGTTGCTGGGATTCGTGCGGCAGAAGGCGGTCTCGCAGGTATCCTGGTCCGGTGCCATGAAGGGCTTTATAGGTAATAACCAACACTTTGAATTGTGACCGGAAACTGATCGGCAACATACAATCATATGTTAAACATTAATGATGTAGACCAAAATTAGCTGTTAAAATATGAAGGTTATTTTTTAAAAAATACAATTCCACAAAGATCTCTCTTCAACAAATTTATAAAGTTTTCCATCTTTTGAAAAGTGTAATTTTAGAAAAGTATGTAATAAATAATAAACTCTTCACCAATAAAAATTCTGAAATTCATCTGTTTAGATCTGCATAAGATCATCTAATGAAAACTGTAGAGTCAACAGATTTTCATCATAAAACTCATACTGGTAAACATATTAGCTTAATAAACCACAAGATGTTTCATCAGAAAAAAATTAATTGGGTATAGTGTGGCTGTACTTTTCACTGCTGATGTGCAGCAACTGTCTATCATTGTTGCTGTAGATTTCATCTGCAAGACTTTAATTTCTAAAACTTCTTAAATTAAAATCAGATAATGTAACAATTAATCAAGCAATACTTTCAACACCCTTGGTTAAAATGAATCCAGCTAATTCAAACCAAAAGTCCTCCTTTGTGCAAAGATTTCATATTCAGCTCAATAGTGAATCACATTTATTTGAATCAAATAAATGTAAATATAGGAGAATAAGGACTACTGGCAAATGGAAATTTGCAATTGAAATCAGAGATATTTTTTATAATATGAAGTACACCAGAAATAGATTCTTCCCCTCCTTACAACTTAATCATGTCTGTTTATTAATTCAATTTACTTTATTCAGGGTGATTAGAAGTATCACAATATTTTAGCCCAAACTTCTCTTAAATGCTTACCATTCCCTTATAGGTTTAAAACTAAGTGGTTAATAGGGAATACATGGCATTGTCTTACTCTCTATTCTTTGGAGACTTCTGAATCATTAAGGTCTGCACGATATTGTAGGAGATAAGTCAAAGCCCTACACAGGGTCAAGAGATTGAGGAAAATGTAAAATGAAATGTAAAATCAATTCTGCTAAAGGAATTGAAAGAACACACTCTCGGCTTCCCATCTTCAGGTCTCATATAGCTGAGACACAGGAAGCATCACTGCAAAGCATTGGCTGGGGATGGGGGCAGAGGTGAGCAGCAGGCAGGACGGGGATGAATACAGTTCCACCGGCTGAAATGAAGATGTGTGTGCAGCTCCAGCTGATTGGCAGCTGTCACTACCTGGATTACTGGTCTCGGCTCGGCTTTCCTTTTTTCACCTGCTGCTGCTGCTTCTGTGTCTGCACTCCTTGCTTTTTTCCTCTTTCCTCCTTCCTGGCCTTGGATGAGCTTCCCTCTCTCCTGCTGGCTCCCCTCCAGCCTCATGCGGTCACCTCCTGCCTGAGGTAAAAACAGAAGGCATGGTTGGAAGCAGCACTGGTAGCATTTATGCTTCTGGCAACACCTGCTCACTTAGCTACCCAGGGGGGGCGACCCACAAAGGAGAGTGCAGGAAACACAAAGCAAATTGTCATCCCAGTGAGCGACACTGGTAAGGTTATAAGTCGAGGACTTAACAGATGATGATCATTCAAGCCACTCCCACCTGATCACATGGCCAGCAAGCCACTCCTACACAGTCACATGGTCATTAAGCCACACCCACAAAATAAGTCACACCCACAATGTGGCAATAAAATTTTTGGCTGCCCATTACTGGGTGGGGGGCATTTCCTTGGGAGTGGAGATGATTTTGTGCTTTTCTGGGGGGGGGGGAGAAGAGAAGAGGGAGTCACTACCAAAGCTTAGAGAGCCAATTCTGATCTTTCTTTTTATTATCATTACATTGCCCTTTGCTAGGTCTCTGAGTGTCTCATTCTCTTCAGCCGTAAAGCCTAAGAAAGGGAGTAAATGAATGAGCAAGGAAAAATAGGGTCCCTCGGAAACAATTAGTTCAAGAACCCCCATCCACAAATCTAAAACTAAGGAATCTTTCCTATGCAAAGAAGTTTTAGCCTGACATAGCCAGCTGTCAGGCAACCAGCTGTTGCGACGTCTTATTTTGTCCTCCTTCCATTCAGTTCACTGCATTTGAAATGCTGCTGGGACATCAACACAATTATAACTACTGATAATTTGGATGGCTATTAAGGAGAAAACAATGATGCTGAATTAATTACTCCTTGGCTTTTAAGGATGGCATGACATGTTCTACGTTTTGTGTGACTCCATTATTTCTATAAATTAACCTCGTTCACCTTCCATTTCTTCTGCAACCTGGCATTGCAATTACCTGAAGTCGCTCCATCGTTCAGTGCAATACCTGTCCCAGCAGATGAGCTAGAAAAAGTGGCAGCCGTGAGTGCAGAACGTCTTCCAGAACTTGCCTAACTTGCTATATGTATCCAGCTCCTTACACTTCACACAGATATAGCCTGTCTATTATCCTGAGTTCAGCAAGGCATTTGCTAGTTTCTTATGACTATGGGTATTAGAATCAGAATAGAGCTGGGAGGGAACGTTGGAGGTCTTCTAGTCCAGCCCCCTGCTCCAGCAGGATACTCTATGTTGTGGTTAGCTCTGGCCCAACTCCTGCCCCAAGGACTGTGGATGTGGGGGGAGACATCCACATGCTGCAGGCCTGTTTTTCCCCCGGTGGAATCTGCTGATGAAGGCTCCTCTGACCAAGAAGACATGAGTGACATGGAGGAGAAGAGTCTGGCAGACAGTCCAGAAGGAGATCAATTATCTAGCTCCTCCTTGGATTCAGAACAAGAGTTAATGATACAGCCACGCATGCGGAGAGCAATGCATAGGCAGCAACAACTGAGAGATTATTATCAAAGAAAATGAGGCCACCTGTGGTTGGGTGGGGCTGTGGTAATTAGTGAGGCTGCTATAAATAGCAGCCTGTGGGTTTGGCCATTGTGGAGGATTATCTGATCGTTGTGTTTCGTGACTGCTTTACTGACTTTGACTTTTTGTGTGCTGATTTATCCCCGCTTTGAAACTAAACCAGGGCAAAGTGTGTTTCACTTTGTGAAAGAAGAAGGACTGTGAATTGCCTCACAGCTGCAATCTAAGTATCACATAACTGATAAGGGACTTGTACAAATTACCAGTTTGTTGGGAGACGAGTGCTCTTTGCTATACCAAAAGAGGGCTTAGGTTAAGGGAATTTTCATTATAAAGAACACTGTTTTGAATTTTCAAACGTGTGTGTGTCTGAAATTTGTACCTGTGAATTTTTGAATGGAGTCTACCAGAGAGCCCTACAGAACACTCTATAAGTAAATCATGTGATTGTTAAGTAAATCCAGCATATCCAATGGGCTTTTTTTTGCCAGAAACCTACAAACACATCACAAATTTTCAGCCACGTGACTACAGGATGGTGCAAATGATCATAAATGCAAGCCAGTTGTGAAATGATCAAAATATGTTCACATGGCTGCAAGGTTTGATGCACTCAAGGGCTACCAATACAGGACACCCTGTATTTCCTTTCAACATCTTTCTGTGCAAATTGGGTGCTCTGGGATGGAGCTCCATTTTAGCTACCCCACTGCATTCCCTGCCATCCAGGCAGTAGCCCACCCTGGTTTGGATGAGACAGTCATAACTAGATAGCATTTTTGAAGTTCATTATAACTTTGAACAGTTGCAAAGTGACCAGTTGTAAATCAAGGACTGCATCTACTCTAGCATTCTGCATTCTTTCAGTGAGTAGGCCTTTAGAGTTAATGGTGTAAATTACAGTTTCCATTTCAATGATTCTATTGTTCTGCTGGGCTTTTATTCTTATTTTTTTAATATAATTGTGTTTTGATTTAATTATGATAAATGCTCCAGCTTTTATATTTCCATTGTTATTCCTCTCTAAATTTTATAAGTAGCTTCAAGTGCTCAATAGCTGGTAGAGTTGTAAATATTCAGATTTCAAAAGATGATAGATAGATTGATTGATAGATAGATAGATAGATAGATAGATAGATAGATAGATAGATAGATAGATTGATTGATAGATAGATAGATAGATAGATAGATAGATAGATAGATAGATAGATGTGTGTGTGTATAGATAGATAGATAGATAGATAGATAGATAGATAGATAGATAGATAGATAGATAGATAGATAGACAGACAGACAGACAGACAGACAGACAGAGAGAGAGAGAGAGAGAGAGAGAGAGAGAGAGAGAGAGAGATAGCTGCCCTGAGTCTCAGGAGAAGAGTGGCATAAAAATCTAAATGAATAGAATAGAATAGAATTTTATTGGCCAAGTGTGATTGGACACACAAGGAATTTGTCTTCATGCATATGCTCTCAGCATACATAAAAGAAAAATATACATTTGTCAAGAATCATGTGGTGCAACACTTAATGATTGTCATAGGGGTCAAATAAGCAATGAAGAAACAATCAATATTAATAAAAATCTTAGGATACAAGCAACAAGTTACATTCATACAGTCCTAAGTGGGAGGAAAAGGATGATAAGAATGATGAGAAAAACTAGTAGAATAAAAGTGCAGATTTAGTAAAAAGTCTGACAGCGCTGAGGAAATTATTTGTTTAGTTGAGTGATAGCATTCGGGGGGAAACTGTTCTTGTGTCTAGTTGTCTTGGTGTGCAGAGCTCTGTAGTGACATTTTGAGGGTAGGAGTTGAAACAGTTTATGTCCAGGATGCGAGGGGTCAGTAAATATTTTCCCCACCCTCTTTTTGACTCGTGCAGTATACACGAGTCAATGGAAGGCAGGTTGGCAGCAATTTTTTTTCTGCAGTTCTGATTATTCTCTGAAGTCTGTGTCGGTCTTGTTGGGTTGCAGCACAAAACCAGACAGTTACAGAGGTGCAGATGACAGACTCAATGATTCATCTGTAGAACTGTTTCAGCAGCTCCTTGGGCATTTTGAGCTTCTTGAGCTGACACAGAAAGAACATTCTTTGTTGTGCTTTTTTGATGATGTTTTTGATGTTAGGTGACCATTTTAGGTCTTGAGATATGATAGAACCTAGGAATTTGAAGGTCTCTACTGTTGATACTGTGTTGTCTAATATTGTGAGAAGTGGAAGGGTGGAAGGGTTTCTCCTAAAGTCTACCACCATTTCTACGGTTTTGAGTGTGTTCAGTTCTAGATTGTTCTGGTCACACTACAAGGATAGTTGTTCAACCTCCCGTCTGTTTGTGGATTCATCATTGTTTCGAATAGTCCGATCACTGTTGTATAATCTGCAAACTTCAGTAGTTTAACAGATGGATCATTTGAGATGAAGTCATTAGTGTATAGAGAAAAGAGAAGTGGTGAGAGTACACAACCTTGGGGGGCAACTGTGCTAATTGTACATTCATTCATTCAATTACATTCATTCAATTTTTATGCCGCCCTTCTCTTTAAACTCAGGGCGGCTTATAACATGTTAGCAACAGCACTTTTTAACAGAGACAGCATATTGCCCCCACAATCCAGGTCCTCATTTTACCCACCTCGGAAGGATGGAAGGCTGTGCCACCCTGGCATGTATCTAATGTGCTTTTCCTAGCTTCACCTGCTGCTTCCTGTCTGTTAAGTCTGTTAGGTTAGATAGATAGGCATATTGATACCGATATCAAACCTTTCAAACTAAAACTGGAGCAGAAGATTCTGTCTCCCACGTAAATACACTTTAACAGAATAACAGATTTGAAAGGGACCTTGGAGGTCTTCTAGTCCAACCTTTTTCTCAAGAAAGAGACCTTACCCTATGCCAGACAAATGGCTGTCCAGATTCTTTTTAAAAGCCTCCAGTTATTGAGCATCCACAACTTCTAAAGTGAAGCTGTTCCACTGGTTTATTGTTCTTATTTTCAGGAAATTTCTGCTTAATTCTAAGTTGTTTCTCTTCTTGATTAATCTCCATCTATTTCTTCTTCTTGATTTCTGATGCTTTGGAAGATGGTAGATTAGATATACAGTATGGATGATGAGGGAGGGAGGGAAGGAAAGAGAGAGAGATGTAGATGTGGCTACTATACACAAAAGAGATGAGCAACTATATAGAAACATAGAAGATTGACAGCAGAAAAAGACCTCATGATCCATCTAGTCTGCCCTTATACTATTTCCTGTATTTTATCTTAGGATGGATATATGTTTATCCCAGGCATGGATTTACCAACCATATCACATATGTATGCGTCTGTCTGTGTCTGAATTCAATAAAGGTCAAAGAGAAAAGAAAAGAAAAAGAAA
The DNA here is from genome assembly GCF_031021105.1 of Erythrolamprus reginae. NCBI lineage: Eukaryota > Metazoa > Chordata > Lepidosauria > Squamata > Dipsadidae > Erythrolamprus > Erythrolamprus reginae. The sequence continues at coordinate 22,794,933 of NC_091952.1, read as the reverse complement.
ATAAAGAAAACGCACACATACATTTGTCTGATCATACCTTATTTTGGAAAACCATTTTCTGCTTAGTAATTTAACAACTTATTGTCACAACTCAAGTCTGAGAAAATAGAGGGCTTTTCCTGTATTTTGGGATACCTGATCTGAAGCTCATGAATCTGTTTCACAGAACTTATTAGCCTTTCAGATGAATGGTTAGTTCATCATATAAACCCATAACTCTGTGATAACTCCTCCAATGAATCGGCTGTAGCCCTTCCGGTCTTAATGGTAGCTTAAACCACTATCATGTCTTTCCAAGAAAGAAAAAAAGAAAATGGACTACAGTACTTAGATTAACTTCAATTGTACGGACACATAGAACTTCAATGAAGTAAATTATCTCATCTTGTAAATTATTATTATATAGCTAATATTAATTCACTCCCTCTAAGCCTTTTTAAACGACTTCCTTAATATAATAGCCAACCACCAACCTGTAATTCATAGCAATCTATCATCTTTTTCTCCCTTAAGCCTTCACCTCTTCTGCAGATGCTTCTTACAATGATTAAGCACTGATTTAACCCTAACTTGGTTCTTCCATACCTTCTCATCTCTTACCTTCACACAGGTATTATTATTTTTATAGGGCATTTTTTGAGGGTGTTACAGATGTTTTATAATTGGAGTGGTAACTTTTAAAAAAGCCAGTCAAATACAGTGAGACTATCAGTGTTGTACTTGGCTGTCTCAGGAATTCTGGGTAATGAAATCCACAGTCATAAATTTGCCATAATTGTTCACCCATGCTCTTGATCATTGATTCTATTGTCCAAGTGCTCTTAAACCTAGGAATCACAAGTAGTCTTTGACTTACAGTAGTTCATTTAGTAACCATTCAGAGTTATAATGGTACTGGGCAAAGTGACTTACGACCATATTTCACAGTTATGACCTTTCCAGCCTCCCCATGATCACATGGTCGAAATTAGGCTTGGCAAATGGTTCATATTTATGACTGTGTTGCTATGTACCAAGATTGCGTAAGAGATCTTCTGACCGGCAAAGTCAATGGGGAAGCCAGATTCACTTAACAACTGGGTTACTAACTTATTACCTGCAATCATTTCACTTAACAACTGAGGCAATAAACATTGTAAAATGGAACAAAACTCAATTCACAGATGTCTCACTGAACAGTGGAAATTTGAGGCGCCATTGTGGTCGCATTTATTTTATTTATTTATTTATTTATTTATTCATTCATTCATTCATTCATTCATTTATTGGATTTATTAATTGGATTTGTATGCCGCCCCTCTCCGCAGACTCGGGGCGGCTAACAACAGTGATAAAAAACAGCATGTAACAATCCAATACTACACAACTAAGAAACCCCTTATTATACAACCAAACATACATACAAACATACCATGCGTAAATTGTAAGGCCTAGGAGCAAAGAATATCTCAGGTCCCCCATGCCTCTGACAGCAGAGGTGGGTTTTAAGAAGCTTACGAAAGGCAAGGAGGGTGGGGGCAATATTAATCTCTGGGAGGAGTTGGTTCCAAAGTGACGGGGCCGCCACAGAGAAGGCTCTTCCCCTGGGTCCCGCCAAACAACATTGTTTAGTTGACAGGACCCAGAGAAGACCCACTCTGTGGGACCTAACTGGTCGCTGGGATTCGTGCAGCAGAAGGCGGTCCCTGAGATAATCTGGTCCGGTGCCATGAAGGGCTTTATAGGTCATAACCAACACTTTGAAATACACTATCTGTATTTTCTTCATAACATTTACCGTATATTCCATAGCTGAATGCGTGAGCATTACAATTACACACTGATACTTTCCTGATAAGCATAAAACGTATCAGGAAAGACTTAATGAACTCAATCTGTATAGTCTGGAGGACCGAAGGAAAAGGGGGGACATGATCGAAACATTTAAATATGGCAAAGGGTTAAATAAGGTTCAGGAGGGAAGTGTTTTTAATAGGAAAGTGAACACAAGAACAAGGGGTCACAATTTGAAGTTAGCTGGGGGAAAGGTCAAAAGCAACATGAGAAAATATTATTTTACTGAAAGAGTAGTAGATGCTTGGAACAAACTTCCAGCAGACGTGGTTGGTAAATCCACAGTAACTGAATTTAAACATGCCTGGGATAAACATATATCCATCCTAAGATAAAATACAAAAAAATAGTATAAGGGTAGACTAGATGGATCATGAGGTCTTTTTCTGCCATCAGTTTTCTATGTTTCTATGATAGTGCCCTGAAAGTATGAAGCAAAGCTGAAGTTTAGAGAAGCTGATTGAATCCCCTAGATCTGTTTTTCAATATTGCAGTTATGGTATAACAGAGCTAGCCTATCTTCAGACAGCGTAAGGTGCCTACCCTCCATCAGACAGCCAATTTGGGATATATTTTTTAAAAATAGAAGGTTGTTGATTATTTAATTGATTCTTGCGGTATTTTTAGTCTCAAACAGGGGAGAAGAGTTTATGAGTTTTTCCACCTCAACTGCTAACATAATGTGATTGGGTTCAGTACTCTACATGAATTTTGATTTAGGAAAAGGCAGAGCGGCACCGTTTTCAGATCCACTTCAGGCAGCAAAGTTAGCTCCAGGAGCAAAAGCAGTCCAGGAAGGTCCGATATCAGAAAACTTGCATCCCATTGTCCAGAGGTGAGTTCCTACCAGTTTGGATTGGTTCTATAGAACTGTTACTAACTTGGCGACTTGAGTCGCTGGAACTGGCAGTGCTCCAGTCCTGCAACAATGTGCAGCAGCAGCTAAAAAAGCCAACACAATCCTAAGCTGCATCAACAGGGGAATACACTCCAAGACCAGGGAAGTCTTAATACCACTCTACTACGCCCTGGTCCAACCACACCTGGAGTACTGTATATAGTTCTGGTCACCACAGTTCAAAAGAGACATTGAAACTCTGGAGAAGGTGCAGAAAAGAGCAACCAAGATGATTAAGGGATTGGAAACCAAGACTTATGAAGAGAGACTGAGGGAACTGGGCATGGATAGCCTAGAGAAAAGGAGGGCCAGAGCGGACATGATAGCAGTCTACAAGTATACGAGGGGATATCACAGAGAGGAGGAGATCACTTTATTCTTCAGGGCACCAGAAGGCCGGACGAGGAACAACGGCTGGAAGCTGACCAAGGAGAGATTCAACATGGAGGTAAAGAGAAACTTCCTGACGGTCAGAGCGATCAACCAATGGAACAACCTACCATTGGACGTTGTGAACTCCAACACTCTGGACATTTTTAAGAGACGATTGAACTGCCGCTTGACTGGTGTACTATAGGGTTCCTGCTTGATCCCTTTCAACTCTCTATATAAATAAGTAAGCAAGCAAGCAAGCAAGCAAGCAAGCAAGCAAGCAAGCAAACAAACAAACAAACAAACAAACAAACACACAAACACACAAACACACAAATACACAAATACACAAATACACAAATAAATAAATAAAAACACCCCCAAGCTGGTTCCCTTGGTAATGCCATAAGCGCTGCCATCTTGTTTTTTAATACTGCACATGTACGTACACACAAGCCAAGTACCCGCTTATCGTGTCCCTGAGCCAACCACCAGCAGCAGAATCTGGAACCCATCACCACCACCACTGTCATTTAAAGGGTTTCTACTATAACAGTGACATTGGCAGTGCAAAAAAGGAGCCCAGGATCATTTTTCAGCTGTATCCTTATAAAGAGCTGTGCGTTTAACTCCCTTTGTCTGCAAACAGTGGCCCTACACTTCACTTGTCTCGATCGAGATTGACAAACTGGTTGCCCTCAACAGCTTCATCAATCCCAATTGCTATTGACTGCATTGAAGAGCGGCAGTGATTGCCTCCAGAAGAGGATCTGGCTTGAACATTACTAGCCGCAGTGGGTTGCGGCAGTGATTTATGTGAGGTCTCCTCTGAGATAAATACGGTTTAGGTGGAAGAAAAGCACACTGGCTCTTCATTTGCAATGAACCATAACCATATAAAGATGCCTTTTTCTGAGTATCTGACCTCACTATATTTTTATACTTACGCTTTCACCTCCAGAGATTTTAAATCTTTTCCTTGAAATCCCAAGAAGGAGGGTAGACCCAACAGATCAGGGGTGTCAAACTCAAGGTCGGGGACCAGATCTGGCCTGCAGAGATGGAGCCCCATAGAGTCACCCTGGAAGTAGCGAAGGACTGTCCCGCATTGCCTCTGCCAGTGAAAATGGAACTCAACAGGGTTAGGGTCTTCCCAAGCTCTGCTACCACTGGCAGAGGGTTGCAGGACGCTATCACAGCCTTGAGCTCGGAAGCCTGTTTTCTCTGGCAGAATGCTTAGGCCACCACAGGCGTCCTCGACATGAGTGATGTTGAGTTGTCACACCCACCCTGACCACCAGGGGTAAAATGCTCCCAATTCACTCCTACCTGTTGGTTGTCGGAGAGCCGGTCGCGAAGGGAGCATGAGGCTCCACCCAACTGCCCAGATTGCTGCCATTTGGGTTCTTTTACCCTCTGCGCATGCACAAAGCATTCTGTGTATGTGCAGAGGGTAAAAGAAACCAAATGGTGGCATCCGGGTGGGTGGGCAGAGCTCGTGCTTCCTTTGCTGACCACCCCCACTCTGACCCCCAAGGTCATACACAACCCTGATGTGGCTCTCCATGAATCAAATTTGACACCTCTGCAATATGTTAGTTTGGTAATGACTTGGGCCTTCCTGCTTGTATGTTTCAAACTTAATAATAATAATATGTTCTGTCGGGCTCTCTGGTAGAATCCTCCCAAAAATTCACAGGTACAAATTTCAGACACACACACGTTTGAAAATTCAAAACAATGTTCTTTATAATGAAAATTCACTTAAACCAACCCCTCTTTTGGTATAGCAAAGACCACTTGTCTCCAAACAAACTGGTAATTTATACAAGTCCCTTATCAGTCCTGTGATACTTAGCTTGCAGCTGTGAGGCAATTCACAGTCCTTCTTTCACAAAGTGAAACACACTTTGCTCTGGTTTAGTTTCAAAGCGGGGAAAAATCAGCACACAAAAAGTCCAAGTCAGTAAAGCAGTCACAAAACACAACGATCAGATAATCCTCCACAATGGCCAAACCCACAGGCTGCTATTTATAGCAGCCTCACTAATTACCACAGAAGCACCCAACCACAGTTGGCCTCATTTTTTTTGATAATACTCTCTCAGTTGTTGTTGCCTATGCATCGCTCTCCGCATGCGTGGCTGTATCATTAACTCTTGTTCTGAATCCAAGGAGGAGTTAGATAATTGATCTCCTTCTGAGCTGTCTGCCACACTCTCCTCCTTCCTGTCACTCATGTCTTCTTGGTCAAAGGAGCCTTCATCAGCAGATTCCACCTGGGGCAAAACAGGCCTGCAGCATGTGGATGACTCCCCTACATCCACAGTCCTTGGGGCAGGAGCTGGGCCAGAGCTAACCACAACAACGATAATAATTTATTAGATTTGCATGCCGCCCCTCTCCAAGAACTTGGGGCGGCTCACAACAACAATAAACAATGTATAAATCCAATATTTAAAAGCACAATTAAAAAACCCTTATTAATAAAATAATCGCACAACCCCATCAAACCATACATAAACCAAGTAGTTAGGGGAGGTGTCAATTTCCCCACGCCTGGTGGCAAAGGTGAGTTTTCAACAACTTACGAGGAGGGTGGGGGCAGTTCTGATCTCCAGGGGGACTTGGTTCTTCAACTTCAACTTTGAACCATACCTACTAATGTATCTGGAATCAGCCCTCTCTTCTGCTTATCAAACCGTAACATTTCCTATTAGTGATGCAACTTTATTAAAATAGATGAGCCGTCCTGTTTGCTAAATGTTAGGAGGATGTTCTACTTAATGATCCTTTTCTTTTCTTATATCTTTACCCCCATAGATTATTCTGGTTTGAGATTAGGCTCAGATGCTGCATTATGCCATAAATATGCATTTACTATTTTTCTAAAAAAAATAAAGACCCTGCCCCAAGCAGGATTGGACTAGGTAAACTCTGAGGTTCCTTCCAATTGTATGGATTCTAGGGAGTCCTTGGTGCTCTCTGAGTTTGGTTTTTGGCTGCACATGTTTCATTCCCCGACTAGGTAACATCACCAGTGCTCTTTGAGTTACATATAGAATAGAATAGAATTTTTATTGGCCACACAAGGAATTTGTCTTGGTGCATATGCTCTCAGCGTACATAAAATAAAATATACATTTGTCAAGAATCATGTGGTACAACACTTAATGATTGTCATAGGGGTCAAATAAGCAATGAAGAAGCAATATTAATAAAAATCTTAGGATATAAGCAACAAGTTACAGTCATACAGTCAACATGGGAGGAAATGGGTGAAAGGAATGATGAGAAAAACTAGTAGAATAGAAATGCAGATTTAGTAGAAAGTCTGACAGTGTTGAGGGAATTATTTGTTTAGTAGAGTGATGGCGTTCGGAAAAAAAACTGTTCTTGTGTCTAGTTGTCTTGGTGTGCAGTGCTCTGTAGCGACGTTTTGAGGGTAGGAGTTGAAACAATTTGTGTCCAGGATGTGAGGGGTCAGTAAATATTTTCCCCGCCCTCTTTTTGACTCGTGCAGTATACAGGTCCTCAATGGAAGGCAGGTTGGCAGCAATTGTTTTTTCTGCAGTTCTGATCATCCTCTGAAGTCTGTGTCGATCCTGTTGGGTTGCAGCACCAAACCAGACAGTTATAGAGGTGCAGATGACAGACTCAATGATTCCTCTGTAGAACTGTATCAGCAGCTCCTTGGGCAGTTTGAGCTTCCTGAGCTGGCATGGAAAGAACATTCTTTGTTGTGCTTTTTTGATGATGGTTTTGATGTTAGGTGAACATTTTATATTGAGTAATGTAAGAGTAGTGATAGTACTGGTTAGAATGCAGTATTGCAGGGTAACCCACTGCTCACTGCCAAAAGTTCAGTTCTCACTGGCTCAAGGTTGACTCAGCCTTCCATCCTTCCAACATTGGTAAATTGAGAAACTTGATTGTTGGGGGCAATATGCTAACTCTGTATGCTAACTCACAGTAAAACAATGTGAAGCGGTATGTAAGTCTAAGTGCTATTATTTTCTGTTAGGCCCCCCCACCTAGGAAGAAGTAAACTTTTCACGCCAATCAACTCTCTGATCTGGGCCCCAATGGAATTTTGGTGTTAATATTTATTATTTTAGTTACTATGAGCTGCAAGAAAATATTGGCTGGGGAAGGCTGCTCTATCCACTCACCTGGGGAGTAAGTCACATTGAATTCAGCAGAGCCTGTTTTCGGTTAGGCTACCATGGTTACGGCTCTCTTTTGACAAGGCCAGGCCAGCTTAATCATGCTGATGTTTTGGGGTCACCTGCCTGACCCATAAGCACCACTGCTGCAGGCACTCACAGCAAGTGGTGTGGAAGGAGGTTTTAGGGTGCCGTTCGAAGGTTTCACATGGCTGCATACAATCTGAGTATTATATTGGCAGTTCCATGTTAGCAAAAACTTCAGAAGAGAAGGATTTAGGGGTTGTGATTTCTGACAGTCTCAAAATGGGTGAAAAGTGCAGTCAGGCGGTAGGGAAAGCAAGTAGGATGCTTGGCTGCATAGCTAGAGGTATAACAAGTAGGAAGAGGGAGATTATGATCCCGCTATATAGAGTGCTGGTGAGACCACATTTGGAACACTGTGTTCAGTTCTGGAGACCTCACCTACAAAAAGATATTGACAAAATTGAATGGGTCCAAAGACGGGCTACAAGAATGGTGGAAGGTCTTAAGCATAAAACATGTCAGGAAAGACTTAATGAACTCAATCTGTATAGTCTGGAGGACAGAAGGAAAAGGGGGGACATGATCGAAACATTTAAATATGTCAAAGGGTTAAATAAGGTTCAGAAGGGAAGTGTTTTTAATAGGAAAGTGAACACAAGAACAAGGGGACACAATCTGAGGTTAGTTGGGGGAAAGATCAAAATCAACGTGAGAAAATATTATTTTACTGAAAGAGTAGTAGATCCTTGGAACAAACTTCCAGCAGACGTGGTTGATAAAACTTCAGAGAGGGGCGGCATATAAATAAATAAATAAATAAATGAATGAATGAATGAATGAATGAATGAATGAATGAATGAATGAATGAATAAATAAATAAATAAATCCACAGTAACTGAATTTAAACATGCCTGGGATAAACATATATCCATCCTAAAATAAAATACAGAAAATAGTATAATAGATGGATCATGAGGTCTTTTTCTGCCATCAATCTTCTATGTTTCTATGCTCCTCCTTGTCCAGCATCAGGATCGCCACGCCGTTCATGGCTGCCATGGCACTCGCTGAGAACAACAAGAACCCGTGCAGCCACCCTGCCCTGCCTGGCCACCTTCTCTTCCGGGCTCAGAGCAGCGTGCAACTGGGAAAACATTCCCCATCCCGGGTAATCGATCAAATGGAAGCACGCATGTTCCCCGGGGTTGCGTACGCTATCCTGGCATTGTTCCACGGCCCCCAGTGGGGCACTTCCCACTATTTCAGAAGGACTGCCTTAGCAGGTGTTTCCATCCAGCCATTGCCTGCTCAAAATCAAGACACAGTAACATTTGCCAGTTGTGTTTCTAGCCTACACCTTGAGATTATTCTCTTTTTATATATATAATAAGATGTGCGTGTCAAAGAGGCATGTACTTGCATTGTTTTGTTTTCCTATTGAGGATAAAAGCACACATTTTCGTTACATTTTCTTCTCTTAAAAATCTTTTGGTTTCATGACATCTTTCAAATATTTCTTTTCCCAGCACATCTCACCCCTCCCTTTTTATCTCCTGAAAGCTTGCAATTTTGTTCCTCCCCGGGGAACAAGATTTAGAAATGCTCCGAACCTACTACCTACCTTTAGCTGATCTCAAACATATTTTTGTAAACAAAAGGTTGTTTACTAGTAGAGTGACGGGAGATCTACCTGATATCTGTTCTTATTAGTTGAGCGGGTTTCCCATCTTATGGTTGGCAAATTGTTACATTTGGTGATGTCTTGGTTTGAATTTAATTAGTTCGCAGAGAGGGGCAGAGAGGGGCAGCATACAAATCTGAATAATAAATAATAGAGTTCTGAGATATTTGAGTAAGTGAAATAAACTGAGCTGGCTGCCTTCTAAACATCTTAAAATAAGTCTCTTCCATATATACTCCTCAAACAAATAAACACTCAAATAACACATCCTAGATCTGAATGAATGAAATATTCTCATTGAATACTGTGTTCTGAACAAAATTGAATGTGCTGACAACAAAATGAAATTGATTGTCAATCACTGTTGCTTCCTAAGTGGACAGTTTGATTTCACAGAAGTTTGATTTACTTGGAGTTATATTCTGTTGTTTAATAGAATAGAATAGAATGGAATGGAATGGAATAAAATAGAATAGAATAGAATAGAATAGATTTTTTTTTATTGGCCAAGTGTGATTGGACACACAAGGAATTTGTCTTGGTGCATATGCTCTCAGCGTACATAAAATAAAATATACATTTGTCAAGAATCATGTGGTACAACACTTAATGATTGTCATAGGGGTCAAATAAGCAATGAAGAAGCAATATTAATAAAAATCTTAGGATATAAGCAACAAGTTACAGTCATGCAGTCAACATGGGAGGAAATGGGTGAAAGGAATGATGAGAAAAACTAGTAGAATAGAAGTGCAGATTTAGTAGAAAGTCTGACAGTGTTGAGGGAATTATTTGTTTAGTAGAGTGATGGCGTTCAGAAAAAAACTGTTCTTGTGTCTAGTAGTGTTCCCTTTATTTTTTTTGAGCAGTGTATAATGGAGTCAGAGATGGGTTCTGACTTACCTCACTGTTGGTTCACTTCCTCATATGCTGTGCAGGTGCACAGGTGCAGTGCTTAAAACCTGTGCATGCACAGAAGCAAAAAACAAGATTGTGGCCCCTATAGAGAACTGATTCAGAGGTATGTCCAGCCATTGATCCCAGTTCAGCGAGGGAAATTTCCCCTACCGGTTCTATAGAACTGGTCCAAATCAGCAAGAATCCACCAGAATCCATCAGAACATTTAGGAAGAGGAATTTCTCCATTGTTTATGAAAAAAGTATGCAAGAAATCTTCGTAGATATGGTTTACTTTCTGAAAACAGTTCCTTGATGCTACATACAAAAAGGGTCATTTCTGAATACATATATTGAATCTCAACAGAAGGGTATAAACTCATTTACCCTTTGAGAAACAGTCCCGATTTTTCAAGATATGGGAAGGCAGCTAAGGCAAGCAAAATTGGTTGGTTTTTTTTTTAAGTCTCAAGTTTGAACAAGTTAAAGTAAAGGCAAAGCTTCTCCTGAATAGGATTTTGATGGCCTTGTTTTACACTCCATGGTTTGATATTGTAGTATCAAAATGAGAGTTGCAAGATCTTTGATTGGCTGTGAATATTTGACATTTTTTATGGTGCTTCCATAGGAAAAATATATCCTTAAACAAAAGGAATCTTTAATGTACTCATTTTATTTATTTATTTATTTATTGGATTTTTATGCCGCCCCTCTCCGCAGACTCGGGGCGGCTAACAACAGTAACAAAACAGTATAATCCAATACTAAAAACAGTTAAAACCCATTATATAAAAACCAATCATACATACAGACATACCATGCATAAAATTTTAAAGGCCTAGGGGGAAAGTGTATCTCACTTCCCCCATGCCTGGCGGCAGAGGTGGGTTTTAAGCAGCTTACGAAAGGCAAGGAGGGTGGGGGCAATTCTAATCTCTGGGGGGAGTTGGTTCCAGAGGGCCAGGGCCGCCACAGAGAAGGCTCTTCCCTGGGTCCCGCCAAGTGACATTGTTTGGTTGACGGGACCCGGAGAAGACCCACTCTGTGGGACCTAACTGGTCGCTGGGATTCGTGCAGTAGAAGGCGGTCCCTGAGGTAATCTGGTCCGGTGCCATGAAGGTCTTCTTCAATACCATAACCTCCAAATCCTGGCAATTTTATACTTCGGAAAACACAACTGAAGATATTTGAGATAACCAAGTCGACATGGGGCAATTCTAACCAAGTTGACATGGGGCTTTATAACCAAGTAGACATGGAGCAATTATTATTAGTTACACCAAACTTGAATATCATAAGGTTTTATCTGTTCCAAAATAAAAATAATCATGGACAAATTAACGTTGACAGTCTTCATACCAGGGGTGAAATCCACAGGTTCTGACGGGTTCTGGAGAACAGGTAGTGGAAATTTTAGAATTGGCAAATGCCACTTCTGGCTGGTCCCAGAATTGGTGGGAATGGAGATTTGGCAGTATCCTTCCCCTGCCACACCCACCACGCCATGCCCACAGAACCAGTAATTTAAAAAAAATTGGATTTCACCCCTGCTTCATACCAAACAAGGAGAAAAGGTTGTGCCTTTTTATATGTATCCTGGCTCTTTTTATCTATATTTTGAAGGCAGATCTTATTTCAGAGTAGGTATTGATCATATATAGTGATGGGCGAACCCAACGATGTTTGGGTTCGGCAAGTTCGGCCGAATTTTACGCAAAATTCAGCCAAACCCAAACCGAACTCGAACCTGAATGGGGAATCCCTTCCCATGAAGAGATTTCGGGGGCAGAGCTTTGATGTCACCGGCAGGTTGCTAAGGACGCCAAGGTGATCACTTCCTGGATTCCATGGAATGGTGATCACCTTGGCATCTGCCGGTGACATCAAAGCTCCGCCCCCCAGAATCTCTTCGTGGGAGGGATTCCCCAGCTCCTTCAAAGGGAGGTCTTCACGTAAAAATAAACATTGTTATTTTTACAAAAAAAGACACCACAGCGGCACTGCAATCAAAGGGCAGTCCTTTCACATAAAAATAAACATCACCTCGGCGTCCTTAGCAACCTGCCAGTGACGTCAAAGCTTCAAACGCCGAACACGACCCCGAACTTTGCCCGAAGTTTGGAAAAATTTCGGGTTCATGTTCGGCATACTGAACACCACAAAACTCGGTACGGACCCGAATTGTGCAGGTTCGGTTCGCCCATCAGTAATCATATATAGGTTAGGCCTCTTGGTTCCATTTCTCATTTGTGATATTGTAGCATGTTATCGTTTAATGTTATAATAGGAGAGGTGACTGGGCTTTGGACAAGCTGACTGTCTGAAGATTTGATTAAATAGCTTGATGGTCTTTAGTTCTGCAGCAGCGAACAGTTGGCTGCTATTTTCTTTACCTTTTATCCAAGAATAACTGTGTGATGAGTTCTGGAAGTGAACAAGTATCATTTTGTCAGATGTGGTTCAGAACTATCCGGGTGGTCCTTAACAAAGCTGAGGAGAGAGGTGTTTTTTTAAAAAAAAAAAACACCCTACAGAATCCTCTCAAAGGGTATGTATAAATTTGAAAACAGCTCTGGTTTTCTGCGGCGTATTTTGCTTGAACAGTCTGTTTTGAGGTGAGAGGACAGGAAATGGTGAAAGGTATGGGTGAAGGAGGAGAGATAGGAAACGTCTCTTTGAACACTAGCCTATTCATTCTGGAGGTTTACAAAGGATACAAAGATGGATATAGGGAAGTGAAGCATGAATTTAGAGTCATGGTATGGTATTTCTCTCTGCCCCCTCCCTGTTTTAATGTAAAACAGTCTCACAAGCTGTGATTAAAAGCAGGAAGACAGCAAAAGGGAAGAACTACTGTAACCTTTTCTCTTAACCATCATTCTTCCTGTTCTCAGTCATAACAACGTTTAAAGAACTCAGAATAGACCCAATTAAGTTTTTATTTAAAATACATCCATAACCATTGAGAGCCACATTTAAGATCATCTGTGAAAACACAGTTGTCTTTTATTTAAGAAGATTGCCGTTATCCTTTGGGATAGCAATAGCAATGGAACTTAGGGTTATATACTGCTTCACATTAAATGGACTCTAGAGGATAGTAGAAGACAGGAAGGCCTGAAGGAATATTGTTCCTGGGGTCACAATGGGTTGGATGTGACTTTGCAACGCCAGATTCCTAAAAGGTCAGTAAGGGGTGTGCATAGGTGCACTAGAGTGCCTTCCGTCCCCTGTCCTATTGCTCTCCTATATCTCCTATACCATTCTTCTTTCCTATATTTATTCTATTCTTTCACTGACATATTTTATTCCTATTTCTTCTATTCTCTTCTTTCTTAGATATATTTTACGATGAGTATATCCTCTATAACCTTCATTATATATTTACTATATGTATACCCAATATAACTCTCATTGTGCAATGGACAAAATCAATAAATAAAATAAAATAACCAACAACAAGAAAATAATTTTGTTCCCTATTAATTATTGAAAGTTGGGGCATACATAATCCTGATAGTTTTTACAGAAAGACCTTGACACCTGATCCTTTGTTTAATAACTATTTGAAGTTAAGACAGTGCTGAAAAATTACTTGCAGGGGGTGCTTGCACTTATAACCAGTACCCCTGTGATCATGTGATCCAAATTTGGGTGCTTGGCTACTAACATTATTCACAATGGTTGGAGGAGCATCCTGGGATCACACAAGTGTCATTTGCAGCCTTCCTAGTTGGTTTCCAACGAGCAAAATCAATGCTGAATGCTGGATTCACTTAATGACCTCATTCATTTAATGGGCATAAGGATTTGGTTAATGACTATGCCAAAATAGGTCAGAAATTCAGGTGAGACTTATTTAATGACCCCTCATTTGGGAACAGACATGCCTGTCCCAATTGTAGTCATGATTCAAGGTCTACCTACCTGTATTTTATTCATGAAAGATTTCAGTTGTTCTAATTCTTGAGATCACATATTTCAGAACCAATATGGAAATCTTAGAAAGTCTCATCATTGCTGAAGAAATCATAACGTATCAGCCAAGGCAACGGTGGGCTACAAGCCAGAATGCTAAATTGCGCTTGCCGCCGCAGCTCATAAGTTCTTGTGGGGCCAGCGTGATTTTGCTGCTGCACCTCTGGAGGTAGCAAAATCGCGCATAGAGCTGTAGGTGCACCTGTGTTTCAGCATGCACAGAAGCAAAGAAACCTCTCTGAAACACGGGCACACCTGCGGCTCCATGCGCGATTTTGCTACCTCCACAGGTGCAGCAGCAAAATCACGCTGGCCCTGCAAGAACTTACAAGCTGCGGTGGTGAGCGCAATTTAGCGTTCTGGCTCGTAACCTACTGTTGAGCCAAGGAATTGTGCTGAAAAATTGAATGCAAAAAAAAAAACTATCAGAAAGGATCAACATCAGGGCATGTCCCCCAAATAATTGGAAACCTTTAGTGGGTAGAAAAAACATATTTCTTTTCTTTGTTTTCTGGCTATATTTAAACACTCAGTAATGCAAGATGAATGCCTCTAATGGTAATGCAGTTGTATTCATACATCAGATCTTACTTGGTTATTGAATTCCCCCTTTTGTGGATTTGTGAAGTGTGTTGAATTACAGGAGAACTAAATGGCCTGAGTTCACATGGCATTGTAAACCATGAAGAAAGAAAACCTGGTTAAAACTAAACAAGATTGCAACGAGGCAGCAAGACTGTAACTGAACTGGTTAAGTATGTTGTGTAAACACAGCAACAGAAGTATGAAGTTACACAGAATAAAAGGGCGATAGTTTACCACCGAGCCTTCCTCAAATAGGCAGCAAGTGTTTAACCCTGATTTCTGCAATGATCTTCACGTTTTGGCCCTGGAAAGAAAAAAAAAGAGTATTTCTGCTCTCCTGCCAAAACTTTATGGAAGAATGCCAGCTGGTCTGCCCATCCCTAATGAGGATCCTAATTAATATGTGTAAATGAATATTCTCTCCGAAAACCCATGTGAGTGTTATGTCTGGTCAGCAAGAGGATGCTGAAATCCGAATGCTATTTTTTTAAAGAGTTTAACTACCTGCAGATGTCCACATTCTTTTTCTGAAATCATAAATGGTCTCCAAGAACTAAATTCATGAATTTTTATGCTACTCACACCCTTTTATTTTTGTTGCAAGAATCTTCACCTTCCTTCCTTCCTTCCTTCCTTCCTTCCTTCCTTCCTTCCTTCCCTCCCTCCCTCCCTTCCTCTTTCTTTCTTTCTTTCTTTCTTCTCTTTCTTCTTTCCTTCCTTCCTTCCTTCATTTTTTCTTTCCTTCCTTCTTGCCTATTATTTTACGGCAAAAATGTTTGGGAAATTTTAATCCATCAAATCTCAATATGCACAAATAATTCTATTTTGGGTTCCTTAGCACTTTTGGTTGTAATTTGCACATTTTTACAGTTAGTTTTATTTCTCTTTCTCTCTTGTCTTTGGAGGAACAGTATGTTTTATTGTTAATTGTTGATGGCATGACTGCAGTATAAAACCCCAAAAAGGTTTTTAAAAAAAGCTTTGGGAAAATTTAATCCATTACTATGTACAAAATATTCTGTCCGTGGTATATTAAATTTCTTTCTTTGTCTCTTTTCTTTGGAGATGAAGTAGGTTATATGGTTCATTGTTGATAACACTCCTATATTCTTCCAAAATTAAGTAAAAACCTACCACCAGAGTGTCTACAGGAGGCTTTAAAAACTTACTGTATTTTGGGGAGTATAAGACCTACCTTTTTACTCCCTAAAAGAGGTTAAAAATTCAGGTGCATCTTATATCTGAAAGTAGCTCCCCCTCAGCCCTAATTAGCTGCTAAGGATCTTCCCAGCTCTTACCTTGTGGGCTCTTTCATTATTTCTCTCTGCAAAGAATATTTTCCAAGCCCTAAGTCTTTGCAGGGTTTTTTTTCTTGCTCTGAATAAGTTTCTTTCTAACCCTAACCAGGTGCTAGATGTTGCCAGATGTTGAAAGCTCTTAGCAGCTTGCAAGCTCTTTCATTGTTACTCTCTCCTAATAAGGTTTTTTTTAAAGCCCTAACTAGGGGATAAAATAATGTGCTGAATCTGACCAGATTAAGGATGGTATCTGGTAGGCAGATATCCCCCCCCCCTATTTTCCTTCCCAAAACTAAGGTGCATCTTACACTCCAGTGCGTCTTATACTCCGAAAAATATGGTAATGTTATTGAAGCCCTTCCACTCTTTAAGTACAAGATGGTTTTGGATGCCATCTTGACTTTTTTGACCCTCTGAAACTTAGCATTTCCTAAAGGGATTCTTTATATAACCGTCTTTATAGTGCTAATTCTTGGGTGAAGAGTCTGAACCTGTAGTCATCTATGCTTCAACTGACAACACCGGGTAAAATAACACCGTACACAAAACTGGCCATACAAATTAATACCAAAAATCAGAAGATAATATGGGTTAGGTTAGGTTTATTGGATTTATATGCCGCCCCTCTCCGCAGAATAGGTCTCAAAAATAAATAGGCACGTATGTGTCTAATTCTCCAATTTTCATGTATGTTTCACTGTAGGCCTTGGCTATGTGACATTTTTGGGGATGGAGGAAATAAAAATTGAGAGGAGAGACTGAATATAACTGAGTGCAGGTAGATTCATTTGTATTAAATTGGTGCCCCTCCATTCTCAAGCATTGTACAATAGAATACAGAATAACAGAGTTTGAAGGGACCTTGTTGACCATATAGTCCAACCCCTTCTTAAGACCCTATACCATTTCTGGCAAGTAGCTTCCCAGTCTCTTTTTGAAAGCCTTCAGTGATCAAGCTTTATTAACTATCGACATCTGAGATCCTGTAGAATTAGGTCATAACATGCAGAGATTCAAGAGCAGTTTATAAAAACTGCTCTTGAATTTGAAGAATCAAACCTCTGTCTTTGTGCTTGGATTTGTGCTTGGATTGTTGAAGGGGTGCTATAATTTTATATACTGATAATCTTCTTTATGGCACCAACATCTTGGAGGAGTTGTCTGGATCTGTAGTCATGGTGCCATAAGTTTAAGGTCTCAGACAACCACTTCTCAATCTTTTTCTCCATTTTCTCCAATCCTTCCTTCTTTCTCCTTGTCTACTTTCTAAAGATCACCTCCATTTTACAGTGCCAAGAGTTGGAAATACATCTTCAAACATCAGTGTGATGCTATCTCAGTTTTCTTCCATTCTTCCTAAAAATACATCTTTTCTTTTTCAACAAAAGCTTTTGATGGAACTACTGGAAGGCCATATATAGTTTTACCCTAAATTACTGCTCATCTCTGTTTTATTATCCTGCATTAATAAGCCTTTTGAGTGAAGATCTACCCTTTTGTAGTCTCTGGTCTGGTTCACATATTATGCCAGTCTCTAATGAAAAACCCAAAGCAAACCAACTACTGAGGACTTAGTTATGTATGATCCAAACCCATTCATTTTCTAGCATAATGAAGGTGGCAGATAAATTAATGATAGCCCTACTAACTTTCCTACATTCTGAATGAAAGAGATGGAGTGTTCAAGTTACCTTTGGTGGTACAATCTTACCAAAATTTTACAGCTCAGTACCGCTGATTATATAAATTGGTGTTCATGTACAGTTTTTACCAGATTTCATTACCACTAGAAAAACTTTTCCTGAGTAAAAATACAGACAGCCTTTCTCTCTCCTGGTGTATACATCCAGGGAGTCTTTGGCAGAAATTTTTGCTTCTGGTGCTTTTTTAGCTACTGACCTTTGCACTTCAGCCAAGATTAGAAATAAGCAGAGGAACACATGGAGAGGAAGGTGGGAGGGAGGGAGGGAGGGAAGGAAGGAAGGAAGGAAGGAAGGAAGGAAGGAAGGAAGGAAGGAAGGAAGGAGTGTAAAGACTTAGTTCATCCTTTATTTAAATCAGTAGCACTTACCCACAAAATCTAGAGCAGTTTTCATTTGTTTCTTGTTAGGTGTCTCCTGTGTCATATAATTCTATATAAGTCTGTTTTGTATGGTAGTATTTCAAGATTGGTAACAAGAATAAACCAAGCTAGGAGGAATAGACAACACATTAGAAGATGGGCTCAAGAGCCAGAAGGATCTAAACAAGACTTGAACACTGGGCCCTATCTTTGAGACCACATTTGGAATAATGCGTTCAGTTCTGGAGACCTCACCTACAAAAAGATATTGACAAAATTGAACGGCTCCAAAGATGGGCTACAAGAATGGTGGAAGGTCTTAAGCATAAAACGTATCAGGAAAGACTTAATGAACTCAATCTGTATAGTCTGGAGGACAGAAGGAAAATGGGGGAGAAGATCGAAATATTTAAATATGTTAAAGGGTTAAATAAGGTTCGGGAGGGAAGTGTTTTTAATTGGAAAGTGAACACAAGAACACGGGGACACAGTCTGAGGTTAGTTGGGGGAAAGATCAAAAGCAACATGAGAAAATATTATTTTACTGAAAGAGTAGTAGATCCTTGGAACAAACTTCCAGCAGACATGGTTGGTAAATCCGCAGTAACTTAATTTAAACATGCCTGGGATAAACATATATCCATCCATAAAAATACAGGAAATAGTATAAGGGCAGACTAGATGGACCATAAGGTCTTTTTCTGCTGTCAATCTTCTATGTTTCTATGTTTCTATCTAACAAAATGAAGTTCAGTTGTGAGAAAAGTAATGTTTTACACTTAGGAAGGAAAAACCAAAATCACGGGTATAGAATAGGTGGCACCTGGATGTGGCCCAACAATAGTAAGAGTGAGGGGGATCTAGAAATCCTAGTGGACAATTACTTAAATATGAACCAGCAGTGTGCCAAAACAACCAATGCAATCCTAGGCTGCATCAACAGAGAAACAGTATCAAGTTCATATTTAGTATTACTACTGCCAGGGGTGGTCTACAAGCCGGAATGCTAAATTGCACTCACCACCGCGGCTCATAAGTTCTTGCGGGGCCAGCGCGATTTTGCTGCTGCACCTGTGGAGGTAGCAAAATTGTGCACAGAGCCGCAAATAAAACTTTGCCGAAACACAGGTGCACAATTTTGCTACCTCCACCGGTGCAGCAGCAAAATCAAACTGACCCTGCAAGAACTTACGAGTTGCGGCGGTGAGTGCAATTTAGCGTTCTGGCTCATAACCCACTGCTGACTACTGCTATATACTTAGTATAGATGTGTACTGTTATATAGTTAGTAAGACCACATTGTAATACTGGATCCAATTTTGGTTGCTGTGATACAAAAAGATATTGAGACTCTAGAAAGAATGCAGAGAAGAGCAACAAAGAGGGATGGAGGCTAAAACATATGATGAACCATTACAAGAACTGGGAATGCCTAGTATAACAAAGAGAAAGACTAAGAGTGGGACGATTGTGGTCTTGGAATATTTGACCCGCTGTCACAAAGAAGAACCTATTCGCCAAAGAATCAGAAGGCAAAACAAAAAGAAATGGATGGAAACTTAATCAGAGAGAGGTGTAACACAAAACTAAGAAATTTCCTGACAGTAAGAATAATTAATGGGCTGCCTTCTCAAATTGTGAGTGTACCATCAATGGAAGTTTTTAAGAAGAGACTGGACAGCCATTTGTCTGGAATGGCATAGGGCAGGGGTAGGAAAGGTGGTTCTTCTATGACTTATGGACTTCAAATCCCAGAATTCCTGAGCCAATCATGCTAGCTCAGGAATTCTGGGAGTTGAAGTCCACATGTCATAGAAGAGCCAACTTTGCCAACCCCTGGTATAGGATGGTGGGACCACTGTAGAAGACATCCAAGGTTCTTCCTACTCTGTTATTCTGTGATTCTGTTATTTTAATGATGACTACAAGGATTAGCACTCTGTATAGTCAAGGTTGTGCTAGGAATTAGAACTGTGCTTTGTTTTGTTTTGTTCTATATTCATTTTTCAAATTTATATTGGTTTGTATGACCATCTGAAAAAAAATCAGATTGAACTCACATCAAAGACACAGAGCTATGGAAGGAACTGATACAAAAATGTGATTTGAAGAATTTTGGCATAGAATTGATTTTTCCAGATCAGATTGTTAATTTGGATTGAATCGGCTGCATTTGAATTGTCCAATTATACAATAGCACATTGTTAATATCTCCAAAGACTTTCTTTGGGGGTAGTTGGCTCAGTTGGGTTGAATTGAATTGGATTGTTTCAACAATTCCAACTGAAGCAAAGGTTTGAATCTGATTCTGAGAAATTCAGCAGCAAAGGTTTGGTAATCTCTGTTTAGCCTTTTTGCTCTATGCAAAAGCAAGATTGTATAAATTAAAGCATTGGATGGATAAAGACACCAGTCATGGTGGGGACTTGAAACCAAGACTTACAAAGAGAGATTGCAGGAACTGGGCATGGATAGCCTAGAGAAAAGGAGGGCCAGAGGGGACATGATAGCTGTATACAGGTATATGAGGGGTTGCCACAGAGAGGAGGGGCCACTCTATTCTCCAGAGCACCAGAGGGCCGGAAGAGGAACAACACTTGGAAGCTGACCAAGGAGAGATTCAACCTAGAAGTAAGGAAGAACTTCCTGATGGTCAGAGCGATCAACCATTGGAACAACCTGCCTGAGGAGGTTGTGAACTCCCCAACTCTGGACACTTTCAAGAAGAGATTGAACTGGGGTGCTTTAGGATTCCTGCTCAGGCAGGGGGTTAGACTTGATGACCTGCATGGTCCCTTTCAACTCTAACAATAAATAAATAAATAAATAAATAAATAGATTGAATAGTAGAATGGGTTCCAGGAGCATCTTTTCCTGAAGAATGTTCCAAAATTGAGTGCACCTCCAAACCTGATGTACTTAGATCTGCAGAATATTTTCATGATAAGTGAGGCATCTGGATAGCAGCTGGGTGGCCTAGAGGTTAAGATGCTTGCCCCACACTCTAAGAAGCTAAGAGTTCAATCCTAGGCAGCGACAGATGTTTTTCTATTAGGATGCAAAGAGTAAATATCTTCTGTGAAATCTGCATAGGTGTCAGGAAGCCAGTAAACACTCAACTCTATTCAGGCACTTGACTCCACTGTGATAAAAAGGGATTACAGGGTTGTTAAAGGGAAAAAAAATAAGTAAGGCACCTGGATTATGACCTTGACAGAAGTTTTTAAAACCTGGTCTATTCTTGTCTAGATTAGGATTACTAAACTGTTGCTCACGTGAGATTTCTAAAATACCCCATTTATGAACCTCCCATACTTTGCAACTGTATGATTGAAATTTGATGATGAAATTATTGATGTACAGTAGCCGCAAACTAGAGGAAACATACTTTGACTACTTTTTATATTCCTAATCCCCCCAAATGTTCTCCAAGTGGCCTAAAATCCCTCCACTTAAATTATTAGAATGGCCCCCACCCTCATCTTTCATAAATTACTCAAGACCCACCTATATTGCCAAGCATGGGGGAACTGAGACACCTACCCTAGGCTTTTATATTTTATGTTTTTGGTATGTATGTGTTGCATGGTTTTTAATTATTGGGGTTTTATATACTGTTCTCTTTTAATATTAGATTTGTTGCAATGTTATATTGTCTTGATTATTGTTGTGAGCCGCACCGAGTATTTGGAGAGGGGCGGCATACAAATCTAATAAATTAAATTAAATTAAATTGCCAAGACCATTTTAAGCCACTTTTCAGATTTGAGGGGATGATGGTGATTGATTGATTGATTGATTGATTGATTGATTTGATTTAGGTGCTGAACCTCAATCAACTGAGGGCAAGTCACAAGTTATCAAAATCAGATAAAAACACAAGGCAGAATAGACAAAATAGATAGATTCTGATCATTCAGTACAAAAAACATATGCAAAGGACACCCATTAAGGGGCCCCATCCTAAATCAGGTTAGATTTAAAGATGGAGATTATAATGGTTTGTCTCCCCTGAATTGTTACACAAATTCCTATCTTTTAAAAATAAGCACATACAGTACACAGAGAGAGAGAGAGAGAGAGAGAGAGAGAGAGAGAGAGAGAGAGAGAGAGATCAGAAAATAATTATATAGTCCAGGTATCTCCATTTCTTCTGCTCTTGCACTACTTCTTTGAATTGTTCTAAGCTCAGGCTGATGTCAACTTTGATGGTGTCCAGCCACCATGTTCCGTCGTAGCCTGGTTTCGTCTGACCACTAACTGTGAAAGATAATTGATGCTTTCAATAAGTACCAGTGTCTTGAGTACAGGCTTGGAAAAATCTGCAGTATGTACTGTTTGCCCATTTGGAGTTATATTGAAGTCATAACTCACTAACCTTGAGTTATGTCAACTGAAGGTTAGTGAGTGCATGATCTGATTAATGTTTTGGGTTCTTCCAGATCTGTTGTGCAGAACCTGATAGTACAGTCTTATGCATGGCTCCTCGGGTCTAAACAATATCGAGACTTTCTTCCCAACTGGTCCATGAAGCATTGAAGCCTTCATCTATTAGTTCCAGTGCAGCAGTAGGCAAAACATATTTTCCTTGCCAAAAAGAATAACCCACTCCATCATTTCCATCTTTCAACACAGCACCCTCTTTCCAGGAAAAGCTCTGCTCTTGGCAATAATTTGTTCATTTCTTCCTAATTTTGTTTGGCATTTACACTGAAAAAAAAAATAACCCTCTGCAATTGAAACTATTCTTTCAGTATCTGAATCCCATTAGACCTTTTTCCATCTGCAAACAAAATCTTGGAAGCTGTACGTCGCCAGGAGATTTTGCAATTTGGTTTTCAGACTAGAGGGTTCACATTATTTGGCAGAAAATTTTATCTCTTGGATGTCTACTCACGGTATACCTCCAAGCACATTGCTTTGCCATCCTTAATTGCTACTTCACAATGACTTCTAGCATTGCTTTAGAAATGGATTATTCCAGATTGTATCTACAGCCAATATTTGCAAGCATGGAAAATGTTATTCTTTTGCCAAGGTAGGTGTAAAAGAAAAGGTCATGTAAGCAAAAAGGGAAGGAAATGGCATTGATGGAGACAACACGGGACCCACAAAAGCATTGGGTTTGGAAGCCAGGACATGAAGACTGATCCAGAAATGCTGTGGAACTCAAACCATCGTCCATAATTATTTGTATTGGAAAACAAATGTAGAGGTTAGGGAAGCATAACACCTTCCTACCAATAGGTGAGAATACCATTTAATTGGATCTGTACTGATGAGAATTATATGAAAAATACGGGATGATGACCTTTGTCATGCCCAGTGCATTACTCAAAGACACCATCAAGGAAAGCAACGTCTCCATGGTTCAATAATTACAAGTATTGGATGGCTTCTGTACCATTGAACTTTCACCCAAATGGAAACATTCTGAGACTTTTAGCTTCAGGGAAAGAAAAAACTGAACCATTTAGAGTTAGAAGACCTTTTTGAAGGCTATTCTCAAGAGTTTGTCCAATTGGTTTTCTTTGCAGTTGGAAAAAAAACGTCTTAGAACTCTTTTTCATTTATATGTACTATGTAATGAAATCCAAATAACAGAGACTCAGCTACCCAACCATAGCAGTGTTCCAATATCTCAGGAGCTGCCACAAAGGAGAAGGGGCCAACCTATTCTCCAAAACTCCTGTGGGCAAGACAAAAAGCAATGGATGGAAACTAATCAAAGAGAGAAGAAACCTAAAACTAAGGAGAAATTTCCTGACAGTTAAACAATTAATCAGTGGAACAGCTTGCATCCAGAAGCTGTAAATGCTCCAATTCTGAAAGTTTTAAAGAAGAGATTGGTCAACCATTTGTCTGAAATGGTATAAGGTTTCCTGCCTAAGCAGGGAGTTGTATTAGAAGACCTCCAAGGTCCCTTTCAACTCTTCTCTTCTCCTCTCCTCTCCTTTCTTCTCCTCCCCCTCCTCTCTTCTCCTCCCCTCCCCTCCCCTCCTCTCCTCCCCTCCCCTCCTCTTCTCTCTTCTGCTCCCCTCCCCTCCTCTCTTCTCCTCCCCTCCCCTCCCCTCCTCTCTTCTCCACCCCTCCTCTCTTCTCCTCCCCTCCCCTCCCCTCCTCTCCTCTCTTCTCCTCGCCTCCCCTCTATTCTATTCTATTCTATTCTATTCTATTCTATTCCATTACATTCCATTCTAACCAAAACCAAAACCAAAAATTGGCTTTTGGAGAAAAAATCTCCCCTGTTTTGTTGCACAGTTAGCTTCCTTTACTATGGCAAGTTTATATTGCAATAGTAAACCAGGGAGAATTCTTGACTGTTACCTAAAGATAAGGAAATGCCATTATCCTAGAGACATTCCGAGGAATGTGATACCCATATGCAGAATTAAGAGGCATCTGCATCTTTGCATTGGTTTGGAAAAATTGAAGCAAAGGGAGGGGTGGAAAGGTAATAATTGCCAGTTTTTTTTATGGCTGTTCAATGTTTTGCTGCACTTTAGGGCTAATGAATAATCATAATAAAATATGAGCTTTTGTAGCAGACAACTTTCTTCATCAGACACATCACTGGGAATAAGGGAAGCAAATGTTTTCTATGGATTTAATCCCAGATCCAATTCTTGGCATTGCTCATAAAGTTCTTAGGTCATAGTTTTGGGGGAAACTATATGCATTATCCCACTTCAGAACTGGAATGTTTAGATCAGACACTATTAAGTAATTATCTAATGGCTCGATTTGCTATAATGTAGCTTTCTTATCACATAAAGGTTTGAGTGATTTCCAGAGTAGAAAGAAGGAAATGAGCAAAATAAATAAAATGACTAGGAAATTGTGCGTTTTTAGTCTTTAAAATGGCAGAGAATGTTTTGCTTATATATTGCTCTTCCAAGTTTTCGGAATAATGAAAGCAGTGTATAAAAAGCATTGAAATGGAAAAATGGTAACATACAAACATAGGGGGAAGGAAAACTACCATCTTGCCTAAATAAATTGAAGGAGGAGAAGGAGATACTTGGGAAAAAAATGTCCCTAATATGGGTGAAATTGAAGTCATGTTAATGGAGGTGTCACTAATGCTAAAAATAACCAGAACTATTTGTCATTTACACACATGTACAATACAGAGACAAAGAGCCATTCTTTGGAAATGCATTTTTACAAAAACAAAATTGTACCATTCCAAACTGTCTTGAGTCTCTCGAAACAAAAGAGATTGTGTGTTTAGCAAGCTCTTCAGTATTCATGAGGACTTGCCACTTGCAGTGGGCGAGAGGAAAACAATGCTCAGAAGAGTTTCATAAATGACATGCAATGGTAAGATTGATAGATGATGCAGAGTCTAATGCAGCCTAACAGAAACATCACGTTGAGTCGATCTATTAAACGTTAGCCCCGTTTTAATCCTTCCAGTGCTATCTTCCTAAAGTGTAAACCTGGAAGAAGGAATGAGGGAAAGCAAGGAACACCAGGAAAAAAGAGCAGGGAAGCCTGCCCTGCACCCTCCCCCCACTAAGGGATTTACCCTTATTCTCTTTGGTGGCAAATGACAATATTGCAATGGAATAATGAAATAAATAATATTGCTGGAATAAACAATAATGGAATAAACAATATTGCTATGGAAAGTTTAACACAATCGTTTCAAGGCAAGTGCATTCAGCTCAAGTTAATATGATTTTGTTATTCGTATAGTGGTGTTGCAAGTGTTCAGTGCTAAGCATTTTGCTACAGACTTTTTTTCTTCTTCAGTTCATAGCTTTCACTCTCCATGTTAATGTGGGGAGGGGGATCAGTAGCAGCAACAAAAGACACACACAAAAAGACAATTCCACCTTCTAACCTTTCGATAGCACTAACATCTCATTGCCTGCTCTTGGAAATCGGAAATAACTAGCAGGGAATTAGAAACATAGAAACATAGAAGACTGATGGCAGAAAAAGGCCTCATGATCCATCTAGTCTGCCCTTATACTATTTCCTGTATTTTATCTTACAATGGATATACAGTGGTCCCTCGGTTTTCGCGGGGGATGCGTTCCAAGACCGCCCGCGAAAGTCGAATTTCCGCGAAGTAGAGATGTGGAAGTAAAAACACTATTTTTGGCTATGAACAGTATCACAAGCCTTCCCTTACCACTTTAAGCCCCTAAACTGCAATTTCTCATTCTCTTAGCAACCATTTAGATTATTACTCACCATGTTTATTTATTAAAGTTTATTTTAAAAAATATTTATTAAAGGCAGACGAAAGTTTGGCGATGACGTATGACGTCATCGGGCGGGAAAAACCGTGGTATAGGGAAAAAAACTGCAAAGTATTTTTTAATTAATATTTTTGAAAAACCGTGGTATAGCCGTTTCGCGAAGTTCGAACCCGCGAAAATCGAGGGACCACTGTATGTTTATCCCAGGCATGATTAAATTCAGTTACTGTGGATTTACCAACCACGTCTGCTGGAAGTTTGTTCCAAGGATCTACTACTCTTTCAGTAAAATAATATTTTCTCATGTTGCCTTTGATCTTTCCCCCACATAACTTCAGATTGTGTCCCCTTGTTCTTGTGTTCACTTTCCTATTAAAAACACTTCCCTCCTGGACCTTATTTAACCCTTTAACATATTTAAATGTTTCGATCATGTCCCCCATTTTCCTTCTGTCCTCCAGACTATACAGATTGAGTTCATGAAGTCTTTCCTGATATGTTTTATGCTTAAGATCTTCCACCATTCTTGTAGCCCGTCTTTGGACCCGTTCAATTTTGTCAATATCTTTTTCTAGTTGATGTCTCCAGACCTGAACACAGTATTCCAAATGTGGTCTCACCAGCGCTCTATATAAGGGGATCACAATCTCCCTCTTCCTGCTTGTTATACCTCTAGCTATGCAGCCAAGCATCCTACTTGCTTTCCCTACCGCCCGACCACACTGCTCACCCATTTTGAGATTAGGTAAAAATAGGAGTATTTTCATAAAGGGTGAAACAGATGGATTTGCACGAGTAAAACAAACTATGGATAGAAGATTTCCCTTTTAACCCTCCTTAACTTGGAGTTTTTCCCCCACATTGAGTTCTTGTTTTATCCATATAATTAATGTTTCTCATCCTTGGCAGTTTGAAAATGTGTGGACTTCAGGTCCCAGCATTCCTAGATTGAGAAACGCTGTGTTAAAGTAGCACACATTCGTTTTGATTTGGTTTAGTTTGGGAGGGGCTGTTTAGTTTAGTTGGTTTAGTTGGGAGGGCTGGAAATGATGGGAATCCTAGATATCTCGTGACTCTGGAAGCCCTTACTGAGAAAAGTTGGTCTGCAATTTTTTTTTAAAAAAAATCTAACTTTTGTAATCTTATAATAGTTTGAGGGAGTGGTTATATATGGTAGAGAACCACTAATGGCCACCCAGGTAGTGGGTTCTAAAACCCATTGCTAGTGGTTTGTATGCTTGTGAAGGACTTAAGCATAAAACGTATCAGGAAAGACTTAATGAACTCAATCTATATAGTCTGGAGGACAGAAGGAAAAGGGGGGACATGATCGAAACATTTTAATATGTCAAAGGGTTAAATAAGGTCCAGGAGGGAAGTGTTTTTAATAGGAAAGTGAACACAAGAACAAGGGGACACAATCTGAAGTTAGTTGGGGGAAAGATCAAAAGCAACATGAGAAAATGTTATTTTACTGAAAGAATAGTAGATCCTTGGAACAAACTTCCAGCAGACGTGGTAGATAAATCCACAGTAACTGAATTTAAACATGCCTGGGCTAAACATAAATCCATCCTAAGATAAAATACAAAAAAAATAATATAAGGGCAGACTAGATGGACCATGAGGTCTTTTTCTGCCGTCAGACTTCTATGTTTCTATGTTTCTATGTGCAGCACTTCTGCACATATGCAGAAGCATCCCAGGTGGGTAGGTGGATCCTCCCACTGCTATCGCTAGCAGTTCTCAGAACCAGCCCGAACTGGGAGCAACCCACCACTGGACCACCCTTTTACCCTCTATATAGAACTATGGGTCAGAAAGGAGATATTATCCTTTTTCAAACCTGTTCTCAGGATTGCACTGTTTTGAGATTATTTCAGCTGGCAGAATCCCAAAAAAGTTTAGACGCTTGTTTGCTTAGGAAACCATCTTTGTACTTGGATAACTGTTGGCCAATGTTCTCACTACCAAAGAAGGCAGTGTTGGAGTTCCAGAAACTCCTAGAAGAAATACATTCTCTAGATAAGGGTGTCAAACTCAAGGCCTGTGTGCCAGATCTGTTGGGTGTTTAAATCTGCAGAACCACCTTGGAAACAGTGAAGGACCAGCCCGTGGTGCCTCCGCCAGTGAAAAGCCGTGATGGCCTTCTGCACCCCTCTTCAGGGTGCCTCAAACTCTGTTTTCATTGGAGTGGGCTGCAGGAGGCTTTCATGGCCAAAACCTGATCTTGGGTGTCCATTTTCCCTGACAAAGTGCTCAGGTCACCACAGGTGCCCCCAACTCAAGTGATGCCAAGCTGTCCACACCCACCCAGCTACATCCACATTGGCCCCTCAAACTAAAACTCAACCCTGATACGGCCCTCAATGAAATCAAGTTTGACACCTCTGTTCTAGATCCTTACCAATCTGGGTTCCACTCATATTTGACACAAGCCCTTGGTCATTCTGATGACTCATCCCTATTAAGAGGGAATAAGGGTAAATGTAACCCTATTGAAGCTCCTGAATTGCTTTTTGTATTCTTTTGGAATGCTTGTTGAGTGGGGTTAGACGTATTAGAGTTTACCTTTTCCCTAAGTAAGAAAGTGAGGACAAATAAAGGGAAATATTTCTTCACCCAGAGGGTCGTTGGTTTATGGAATTCACTTCCAGAAGAGGTTATGACAGCTGTCAGCCTAGACAGCTTCAAGGCAGGATTAGACAGATTCATGGATGCCAAGTGTCTTGGTGGTTATTGAAATGGATGTCCAAGTGCCGCCTCTATGTTGGTTGAGATAGGCAGGATTCCCTACCATTTGTTGGGGGTCAAGGGAAAGGGAGGGTTTTGCCTTCTCTTTCTGCTCAAGATCCCCATGGACAATTGGTGGGCCACTGTGTAACGCAGAATGCTGGACTCGATGGACTTTGGCCTGATTCAGCATGGCTCTTCTTATGTTCCTTTCTGGAAGATGACAAAAAAGGATATTGGGAGAGATTTGCTTTGTTGGTTGTGGTTCAAGAGGTATCAAAAAGTTATCAATGTTAATTGTCACTCATAGCCTGACCCTTCACAAATCTGTCTAATTCCCTTTATAAATCATCCAAATGGACAGACATTACCAAAATTGTCAGAAGTCAGCTGATAGAAAAATTCAAC
Organism: Erythrolamprus reginae; assembly: GCF_031021105.1. Taxonomy (NCBI): domain Eukaryota; kingdom Metazoa; phylum Chordata; class Lepidosauria; order Squamata; family Dipsadidae; genus Erythrolamprus; species Erythrolamprus reginae. The sequence goes on along the minus strand of NC_091952.1, from coordinate 22,765,782 downwards.
TATGTCCTATAATGCCTTCCGTTAGTCTTGACTCCCTTCCCCACAAACCAGTTTTTACAATGTTTTGTAAATTCTACCACATTGCTTTTTTTCTTATATGCCTAAGTCATCATCCCTGGGAGTGAATGGCATCTGAGGAAAAATTAAAGTAAAAATGAAAATAACTCAAGAGGATAGGTGAAAATATTTTTTAAAAATCTAGAAAGTCTGTCCTGCATTTTCACCCCAGCCTTAGAGGCATATAAAGCAAACTTTCTCTCCAGAGAAATCCAAACCTATTTATATTATAAGGGTGAACCCTTCGGTCAATGTTAAATAAGTTGCTTTAGCACAGGAAGCCAACTTTAATCAGACCATTTCCACAATTCTCTGCCACCCCATTATTACAGGTTTCATTACAGCTCTAAAGTGGGGACAGAGCATATGGAACTCAAGAGGTTTGAAGAAACTATAAAATAGGGTTAACCATTAACATTCTCTTTTATAGGCAACCATTAAAGACAGATGTTCTTGGTGTGTGTGCACCCCAGCTGAACTTGAGTTGCCTGCTTATTGGGGCCCAGGTCATGTCATTTTCATATGAGATCTTCTGATCCTTTCAAATAAATCTACAGTCTCCCATTTTCAGATGGCTGGACATTCATACTGAAATATAGGTACCGATCTTTCTCAAGAAAGTGCCCTTTTTTCAAATGCATTTTCTCTTGAATTATACATTTCTAGGCATATTTTATTCTGGAATATTCATTTATTATGTACTTTTATGTTTTCTGAGCCAGGAGAGTATGAATTTCCAAGAATGTTTGTATTTTGATCTATCATCTATGTATGTATGTATGTATGTATGTATGTATGTATCTATCTATCTATCTATCTATCTATCTATCCATCTATCTATCAATCATCTATGTATCTCTGTCTCTCTATGTTTCTATTTGTGTCTGTCTGTCTGTCTGTCTGTCTGTCTGTCTGTCTGTCTGTCTCTCTCTCTCTCTCTCTCTCTCTCTCTCTCTATCTATCTATCTATCTATCTATCTATCTATCTATCTATCTATCTATCTATCTATCTCAATCTGCCTGTTGAGAACCAATAGGTCAACCTGATCCGCTGATTGAGCAACATATTATTTATTTATTTATTCATTCATTCATTCATTCATTCATTCATTCATTCATTCATTTATTTGTTCAAATTTTTTATGCTGCCCTTCACTTTAGACTTAAGGCAGCATACAACATGTTAGCAATAGCACTTTTTACCAGAGCCAGCCTATTGCCCCCACAATCTGGGTCCTCTTTTTACCCACGTTGGAAGGATGGAAGGTTAAATCAACCTTGAGCGGGTGATGAGATTTGAACCGCTGGCCTGCAGATCTAGCAGCCAGCTTTAGTGGCCTGCAGTACTGTACTCTACCCATTGCGCCACCTCGGCTCCTTGAATTTTATGCCTGGATAAGGCCAAACTGCATGAATGGTATGTATGCCATAGTTCCCTCTAAGCTGAGCAGTGAGCAATCGCTCACTTAAAAATCATCATCAACTCAGAGTTTTCCAAACCTGCCCAGAAGCCGAGAGGGAAAGAGTGAGAGGGAAGGAGAGAGAGAGGAAGAGAGGAAGAGAGAGAAACAGATAGAAAAAAGAGAGGAAGGAAAAGAGAAAGAAAAAGAATGGGAGTAAGGAAGAGAGAAAGAAAATCAAAATCAAGTTTGAAACTAGCTCAACTATTTAAGTGGCATTTTGATATTGATAGAGTTGCCCTATTATGAGCTCACTGTTATAGACACACAGTACAGTATTTTATTTTGAAATTCTCTGAGGCAAAACAGGGTGGGTTTTTTATTTGTTTGTTTGTTTGTTTGTTTGTTTATTTATTTGTTTATTTAATATTTCTGTGCCGCCCAGTCCCAAAGGGATTGCCGCTCAGACACTATACTTTTCCGCCCACCCCCCCAAAAAAAATTAGAGGGAACACTGATGTATGCATGTGATTATGATGGTTTTATAAATAATGTTTTTTTAAAATATGGGGTTTTATAGTTTTAGATACTATATTCGACTTCTTCTTATCATTCTGTATTTATTTGTATTTGTATTTATATTGTTGTTGTAAACCACCCTGAGTCCTTTGGGATTGGGTGGCATAGAAGTCAAATAAGTAAGTAAGTAAGTAAGTAAGTAAGTAAGTAAGTAAGTAAGTAAGTAAGTAAGTAAGTAAGTAAGTAAGTAAGTAAGTAAAGTAAAGTAAAGTAAATAAATGATAAGTAAGTAAGTATGTATGTATGTAGGTACGTAGGTAGGTAAGTAAGTAAATAAGTAATAAATAAATAAATACATACATACACACACACACACACACACACACACACACACACACACACATACATTCTCAATTGTCATCGTTTTTATCAAGAAGGGCAAGGACTGCAAGCGACTGGGTTGACAATAAAACAGATCCCCTGAATGTGGGGATTTCCCCCAAATAATGAAAATCTCAGCCATCTCCTCTGCCCAGCTTGCATACTGCTCAGAGGGGGAAAAAAGAGTGACTTTTTCCTCTACATGTGGCTGATTTTGAAGATGACTTGGAAGCTACAACTGGTGCAAAGTGTGGCAGCCAGAATGTTAGCAGAGTAAACCCAAGAGTCTATGGTAATAGCCATATAACGGTTATTACATTGGCTGCCAGTAGACTCTAGGCCCAATGCCAAGTGCTATTATTACCTATTTATCCTGTGAAACTTTTCTTTGGAAGCAAATTAATATACTAGTCCTACAAAAATAAATGGCTAATGTTTCCTCTAGCTGAAGTGAACATCTACAAGCTTGGATATTATTTGAGTCTCAATTTATCTCATTGATGAGTTGTGGCAGGAAATACTGTGAAAGGCATCTCCAGAATATGACTCAAAAGGCCTCTGAGAGTTGGTTAGGAGAGCCATCAACTATATCATACTTACCAGTTTCAACAGGTGTAATATGTAGCCCAAATGTAGCGCTCCAAACTAGCCAGCATTAGTATGACAGACAAAATTTGTTTTAGGCATCAGTGATAACCAAGGGGAGAGATTAATGCTCATAATTTAGCATTGGCAAAGCAATTTAGGGGTTCCTTTATGGGGGCTCGCAGCTGGCAACTGACTGCGGGTTACTCACAAATCCAATTGAGAGAAAAGACCTCGGACAAGAAACTTGAAAACAACTTTTTCTCTTTGTTGAGGCAACCTGGATTTTCACTTTGTTGAGGCAACCCAGATTAAATCCAGGATGACCCTTTTATTGAAAGCAAACAAAGAAAGGCAGGCTTCTATTGTAATAGAAGCCACAGTTAACTCAGAAGTTTATTACAGAACTCATGCCAGGCCTGGCAGGTACAGACTTAAGCAAATAATACACACACAGGTTTATATATAACAAGCTGCCTGAGGCAGCACCCAATCCCGCAGAGAGAAACTTCCCGCTTACATTGTAACTGGGGCTGGCGGCCAATCAGCACCCTGGATAGGGACGCCTATCGCCCGGCTCTAATCTGCGGCTGTAACTGAGCAGATACAACACTCCTATCCCTTTCGTTAGCACATACATAATCTTTCAAATATTCTGGCCTCTTACAAAGACGTCCCGATCTCCGTGGCTCTATTACTTGTTCCTCCCCGGTCTCCAGACTCGCCTCTCTGCTTCCCTCGCTTCCAAACGGCGAGGCTTCTGCCGAGCTGTCAGTTTCCCCATTACTTCCGCCCCGGTTTAGGGTTTCCTCCATCACGATTCCGGGGTGGCCTTGACCTCTTTCCTCGCTTGTAGCCATTCCCTTGTCTGACCGAATTTGGTCCAAATGTCTCCTCCACACTCGGCCATCCCGTAACATGACCTCAAACGACCTGGGACCCAACTCCCTGCTTATTTCTCCTTCAGCCCAATTCTGCTCGCCAGAATATGAGCGCGCAAACACCCGGTCACCTACTCTCACCTTTCTGGCCGGGGTTTCTGGCCAGGGCACCGACTGTGCATACCACGGATGAAGTCTATCTAAGACTATTCGAAGTTTGCGACCCATTAATAGTTCAGCAGGGGTCTTGCCAGTGGCCACACAGGGTGTCGTGTGCTGTGCTAATAACAGATCTGCCAACCTTTTCTGCCATGAACCCCCAGTCATCTTCTTTAAAGACTCCTTGACTGACCTCACTGCCCGTTCCGCCTGCCCATTACTGGCCGGGTGCCAAGGCGAGGTCAGCGCATGGCGGATGCCCACCGATGCCAAGAACGACTCGAACAGTACAGATGTGAATTGTGGGCCGTTGTCCGAAACCAGGAGGTCTGGGAACCCCTGTGTGGCAAATACTGTCATCAGAGCCTCTGTAATCGTTTGTGACTGTGTGGATTTAAGGTGCACCACCTCTACCCACTTAGAGTGAGCGTCCACTATTACCAAGAAAGACTGCCCCATGAAGGGGCCGGCCAAATCAATATGTATCCGAGCCCAGGGGCCCGCAGGCGGCTCCCAGGCCAATGGCTCTCCTCGGGGAGGGAAAGACCGGTGCTCTTGGCATGTCCTACAATCTGCCACTCTTTGTTCTACCCCCTTATCCAGCCCCGGCCACCACACGTAATCCCTTGCCAGGCTTTTCATGCGCACAATGCCTGGATGGCCATCATGCAAGAGAGCTAACACCTGGCTGCGCTGCCTACTCGGGATTACCACCCTGCACCCTCTCAGCAGAATTCCCCTTTCCACGGAGAACTCGGCTCGACACCTGAAGAAAGGCACATACTCCTCGGCAGGGGCTGAGACAGGCCACCCCCTTAACACCCATTGCCTCACTTGGGACAAAGTGAAATCCCGCCCAGTTTCCCAGGCTACCTCGGCTGCAGATAAAATATGACCCCCATCTGTCAGCGCAAAGACAGAACATGCAGGTGCGGGGTCCACTAAAACTTCGGCCAGGGGGCATCTGCTAAGGGCATCTGCATGCGAAATATGGCGCCCAGGTTTGTATGATAAAGTGTAACTATAATTAGCAAGGAAAACTATCCATCGTGACATCCTGGGGGAGATAACCACAGGGCTTTGACGTGACCCAGACAATAAACCCAATAATGGCTGGTGGTCAGTCACCAGCTCGAAGTGACGGCCATACAGGTACTCGTGGAATCTTCGGACTCCAGCAATCAGAGCCAGCGCCTCCTTGTCGATGTGGCCGTAATTACGTTCCGCTTTAGCCAGCGTGCGGGAGAAGAAAGCCAGGGGAGCTTCTGTGCCATTGGGCAGTCTGTGGCTTAAGACTGCGCCCACCCCGTATTGAGAAGCGTCGCAGGTGAGTACCAGGGGCAGTCCAGGTGAGTATTGAGCCAGGATATTATTAGAAGTGAGTAGCTCTTTAACCCCCAAGAACGCGGCTTCCTCCCTCTTTCCCCAATGCCAAGGGGACTGTTTGTCCAGAAGTCTGTGCAGAGGCTCAGCCACTGATGCTTTATGCGGGATGAAGACCGCATAAAAATTAAGTAAACCCAGGAACGCCTGGAGCTCTCCCTTGGATTGTGGCCTGGGGGCATCCCTGATGGCACGAATCTTTTCAGGAGTGGGGTGTATTCCCTGCCCATCCACCGTGAAACCCAGGAACTCGACTCTGGGCACCCCAAACACGCATTTCTTAGCTTTCAGTTTAAGCCCAGCTTCCTTAAATTTAGCCAAAACCCTCCTTACTCGAATCATTAGTTCGTCTGTGGAACTTCCCGACACTAGAACATCGTCGAAATACGGCACAGTTCCTTCCAGTCCATATAACAGGCGCTCCATCAACCCTTGAAAGATGCCGGGGGCGATGGAAACCCCGAATTGCAGTCTGTGGCACTTAAACACCCCCCTATGGGTGAGGATCGCCTGAGCCTCGGCTGTCAGGGGGTCTACGGGGAGCTGCTGGTACGCTTGGGACAAATCGAGTTTGGCAAACACCCGACCCTCCCCCAGAGTATGAAGCAGCTGTTGCACCACTGGCAAGGGGTATGAATGGTGGGCCAATGCACGATTCACAGAGCACTTATAATCCCCACACAGTCTGATTCCCCCATCCCCCTTGAAAGCAATCACCACAGGGGTCTCCCAAGCAGCCTGATCTACCGGCTCTAAAACCCCCTGGGCAATTAATCTGTCCAACTCTGCATCTACCTTAGGACGGAGGGGAATAGGGACACGACGGGCCTTTAAACGAACTGCTGGAACCTTAGGATCTAAATTGAACGAAATGGGGGTGCCAGTATACCGACCCAAATTGCTGTCAAAAACGGCAGGGAACTCCCGTGCCAGCTGTTCAAATCCCGACTCCCCCACGATAGCATTAACCCCCTCAACGGAGAGTCCCAGAGAAGAGAACCAGTCCAGTCCAAGCAGGCTGGCAAAGGGTCCATCCACCACTACGAGAGGCAGCCGACCAGCGAAAGTCTTGAAGCGGACTGCAAAACGACCTTCTCCAATGATAGGAATTGCAGCTCCTTGGTAATCCCTCAGGCTCAAAGCGCAGGGCAGCAGACGACTCTTCCTCCAGGCAGGGAAACAGCGCTTGAGGGTAGCCCATGAAATTAATGAATGAGCCGATCCGGTGTCTACTTGCATGTTACAACGAGAACCCCCCAATTGAACCACCACAGAAATTTTCTCAGCCGAGCCGGCGGTCCTCCTGACATAAGATGGAACAGGACGAGGGCAGCTGTACACCGCGTTGCAGTCATCTCTTCTGGGGGGGGGAAACCGTCTCTGACCCCGAGAACTGAAGCCAGAAAACTCACGCTGCTCTCGGAACGGGGCAGCAGGGGATCTACGAGACCGGCAAACTCTGGCAATGTGACCCTTGGCACCACACCGCCAACACGCCACATCTCGGGACGGGCAATTTGAACGATAATGACCCCCCCCACAGCCACGGCACGGCGACAAAGGAGGACGAGGACGTCCCGTCGGTGCTTCCCTAGCCCGATTAGTAGTCAATCTGCAGACCTCTTCCTCTTCTTCGCCCCCTAAATCGCCCACCTCCTCCGGGGCCAGCTTGGGTTTATCCGGGACAGGGGTTGTCTTTTGCGTGGCATTAACTGAGCTGTCCATAGAAGCCAAAGATTGTGTAGATAACTCGAAAGCACGAGCCTCAGCCACCGCAGCTTGGAAGGTTAAATCCCGGATCGCCAGGAGACGCCGCTTGAGGCGACCGTCTCTGACTCCGAAAACTAGTCTATCCAAAAGGTAGTCATTAAGGTCCCCAAACTCACAATATAACGCCGCTCTACGGAGAGCAGCCAGAAAGTCATTAATAGACTCCCCTTCGGCTTGATTTCGCTGATAAAAAGTGTAGCGACGAGCACACCTCGAAGGGGCAGGGGCATAATGATCTTGTAACGTTTTCAAGAAATCATCCCAAGCCACATCATGGATGGAAACTGGGGCAAACAGGGCACGAGCTGTTTCAAACATATCGGGTCCACAAAACCCCAAAAAATAGGACCTCTTTCTATCCCCAGAAATGTCCTGGTATCCATTTGAGATCAGGAAACAATCAAAACGGGCGACATAGGAGTCCCACGTCTCCCCTTGAGGATCAAAGGGGGGGAATGTTAAATGCACAGACATCCTGACTTACTGTCTCCACTGTCAATCTTCAGCATAGGCTCGCTACCTCGTCGCCAATGTAATAGAAGCCACAGTTAACTCAGAAGTTTATTACAGAACTCATGCCAGGCCTGGCAGGTACAGACTTAAGCAAATAATACACACACAGGTTTATATATAACAAGCTGCCTGAGGCAGCACCCAATCCCGCAGAGAGAAACTTCCCGCTTACATTGTAACTGGGGCTGGCGGCCAATCAGCACCCTGGATAGGGACGCCTATCGCCCGGCTCTAATCTGCGGCTGTAACTGAGCAGATACAACATCTATGATGCTACATTTCACATGGGTCTGTTATACCAATTCAAACTCATAACATATTAAGCATACAAAATATGACCAATAAAAATCGCACAACTTGTGCTACATTTCAAAGTGCTGATTCATGAGAAAAAGAAAGCAAGAGCGAGAGAAGGGCCCCATCAGCCCATCTCATGATATATAATGTTGCACTTTTCTTAGGCTTCGCAGCAAAGAAGGCAAGATAAGAGTGCCGGGAAGGAGAATGTTGCTAGAGAAACTGGGTCATCATGCGTGTCATGCTCAAGGTCTATGCTTTTCGCACACACATTCCAAGACACTAGTTCCCACGTTCCCACATTCCTTGCTGTTGAACTAGAAGGCATACCCATCCTCAACTTGGTAGATGGGTATGGGCAGTGAAGGGCTACCAAAACTTTTACTACTGCATTGTGGGTGTGGCTTATGCATTTTCTTTCAACATCTTTCAGTGCAAATTGGGTGCTTTGGGGTGGAGTTCCATTTTTCTACCCCACTGCGTTCCTCTCCGTCCAGGCAGTAGCCCACCCCTGGGCATGGGGTAGAGAGAAATTATCAAAATAACAGACTTGGAAGGGACCTTGGAGGTCTTCTAGTCCTGTGCAAGTAAGAAATTCTATACATTTCAGACAAATGGTTGACCAATCTCTTCTTAACCCCCCCCCCATCCCCCTTGTTGGAGAACCCCCAATTTCTGGAGGCAAGCTGTTCCACTGATTATTTATTATGTCAGGAAATTTCTCTTTAGTTCTAGGCTGCTTCTCTCCTTGATTAGTTCCCATCCATTGTTTCTCATTCTGTTCTCAGGTGCTTTGGAGAATAGCTTGACTCCCTCTTCCTTATGGCAACACCTGAGATATTGGAAACATAGAAACATAGAAACATAGAAGTCTGGTGGCAGAAAAAGACCTCATGGTCCATCTAGTCTGCCCTTATACTATTTTCTGTATTTTATCTTAGGATGGATATATGTCTATCCCAGGCATGTTTAAATTCAGTTACTGTGGATTTATCTACCACGTCTGCTGGAAGTTTGTTCCAAGGATCTACTACTCTTTCAGTAAAATAATATTTTCTCATGTTGCTTTTGATCTTTCCCCCAACTAACTTCAGATTGTGTCCCCTTGTTCTTGTGTTCACTTTCCTATTAAAAACACTTCACTCCTGGACCTTATTTAACCCTTTAACATATTTAAATGTTTCAATCATGTCACCCCTTTTCCTTCTGTCCTCCAGACTATACAGATTGAGTTCGTTAAGTCTTTCCTGATACGTTTTAGGCTTAAGACCTTCCACCATTCTTGTAGCCCTTCTTTGGACCCATTCAATTTTGTCAATATCTTTTTGTAGGTGAGGTCTCCAGAACTGAACACAGTATTCCAAATGTGGTCTCATGCCATCATGACACCCCTAGTCTTTCTTTTCATTAAATTAGACATAACCCAATTTCAGGAATGATTATTTATATGTTTTAGCCTCAATTCCCCTAATCATCTTGTTGCTCTTCTCTGCACTCTTTGGAGAAGAAATACAGCTTTAAAGCAGTGAAGGACTGCAAAATCTTTTACTACTACACTGTGGGTGTGGCTTATTTGTGGGTCTGGCTTGCTGGCCATGTGACCAGGTGGGAGTGGATTGACGATCATGTGACTGGCTTACAGGTGGCCAACTTGACTTCACTCACGTCAAGGGTTAGGGTTGGGGTGCCTGGCCTCTCCTCACCTTAAAGAGATACAATTTCCCTATCTATTTACTATTAGTGAACATCCAAACTATACTATTTATCTCTATGTGTATGTGCTATATGTGTACATACATTATGTATAAAGTGTATGTAATTGTACACACACACACATGCACACACAGCTCTTCTAAATTTATACACAATCATTTATTGCGATAGGAAAAACATACCCAGAGCCCAAAAGGGAAAAAAAGGAAAAAAACCAAATTTTTTCAACTGGTTCTGCGTATGTGACCTTACCCATAGGAGGCCATCACTGCTTCAAAGTACTGGGACACAGATGCCTATATATACATAATATATATACATGGTACATAAGAATATATATATATACACAATAATAATAGAGGATATATATGAGTAAAATGTATCAAACAGAGAATAGAAGAGAAATATAGGAGTGAAATATAACTAGAGAGAATAGCAGAAAATATAAGAGATAAAAGATATAGAAGAGATATAATGGATAGAAGAGATAAAAGAGATAGAAGAAAGGATGTATGAGATATAGGAGAGACTATAGGAAAGGGGACGGTAGGCACTATATATATATATATATATATATATATATATATATATATATATATATATATATATATATATATATGTAGATTGTTCTGAGTTCGGGTTTTGCCCTGTGTAATATTTTGCATGTTTATGCGACGTTTCGGTGAAATCACATTCACCATCATCAGGCTGAAGTTTCCAAGCTTCGTGCTGTCGTAAAATGGAATATATATATATGGTACATAAGTGCACCAGAGTGCCTACCGTCCCCTTTCCTATAGTCTCTCCTATATCTCATACATCCTTTCTTCTATCTCTTTTATCTCTTCTATCCATTATATCTCTTCTATATCTTTTATCTCTTATATTTTCTGCTATTCTCTCTAGTTATATTTCACTCCTATTTTTCTCTTCTATTCTCTGTTTGATACATTTTACTCATATATATCCTCTATTATTATTGTGTATTGGACAAAACAAATAAAAATAAAAAATTAAATAAATAAATAAATAAATGAAAATATGGCCTGGGGGGCCAAGTTGTTTTGCCACAATGCAAACTTAGTTTCCAATTCCCATTTGACAAATGTTGCGGGTCCAAGCCTGAACTTCTCTTTTGCCACCGCAATGAATGAGTCCATGGCTGTCCTCCCTACACACTGGGGTGACAACTCCAGAGTCGTCTTTTTTTAATTAAGGTTCTGTATTGTAACTAGTCAATGTACATTATTGGGAGAATGAATGTCAATGCCAGTGCTTTTTCTTCCTCTCCTTTATCTTTGTCAATGATTCAAAGACATGATTTATGGTTAGTCTTCCGTCTTTCAGGATCATCCATCAAGCGCTGGTTTCACTACAGGGTTCCAAGTTGTAAATCATGCAGAAAGGCTGTCACTCATCTTGATTAACCCTTTCAGAACAGAGCACAGCCCGAATGGAGAGGTGGCCAAGGGAAGGTAGAACTTTTTATTTCTTTCGTAGGGCGAAAAACAAAACAAAGCATAATGCCCAATAATAATAGCATCTCATAGAATTGACAGAATTGACTGAATTGACAGAACTCCAGCTGTCTCAGCAACTCATCCTCCCCACCCCCCTTTTTCCCCCTGAGTTTTCACACTGCCCGGTACCGGGTTGGATGCACTGCCGACTAATGCAATAATTAGCAGGAGGGACAAGCAGAAGTTAATTAGGCACAGCATCATAATTCCTAGCAAGGCACATTTTGAGGGGTCCTTGGTGCTTTCTGATCTTGCTTGTTTTCATGCAGACGTTTCATTACCCAAACTAGGTAACATCATCAGTTCTAGTAGGTAATGCAGTTTGCTGTCAGTGGATATTCTAGTGTAGTGATGGCGAACCTTTTTTCTCTTGGATGCCAAAAGCACATGCGTACACACTATTGTGCCTGTGTTAGTGCCCACACTCATAACTCAATGCATGGGGAGGGTGAAAATTGCCTCCTCTGCCCCCCTGGAGGCCCTCTATAGGCTAGAAACAGCCCATTTCCCAACTTTTGGTGGGGCCATTTTTCACCCTTCCCAGGATCCAGAGCCTGGGGAAGGCAAAAATGCTCTCTTCTATCCCTCTGGAGGCTCTCTGGAAGCCAAAATTGCCCTCCCAGAGTCAAAAATGCCCTCCCAGAGTCAAAAATCAGCTGGCTGGTGCACACGTGTACTGGAGCTGAGCTAGGGCAAAAGCCCTACATGGCATTGGACCAGATTACCTCCGGAACCGCCTGCTACCGCACGAATCCCAGCAACCGATAAGGTCCCACAGAGTTGGCCTTCTCTGGGTCCCGTCGACTAAACAATGTCATTTGGCGGACCCCAGGGGAAGAGCCTTCTCTGTGGCGGCCCCGGCCCTCTGGAACCAACTCCCCCCGGAGATTAGTATTGCCCCCACCCTCCCTGTCTTTCGTAAACTACTCAAGACTCATTTATACCACCAGGCATGGGAGAGTTGAGATATTCCTTCCCCCTAGGCCATTACAAGTTATGCATGGTATGTTTGTGTGTATGTTTGGTTTTATAAATAAGGGTTTTTAGTTGTTATATTATTGGATTGTCACATGTTGTGGTTAGCTGTCCTGAGTCTATGGAGAGGGGCGGCATACAAATCCAATAAATTATTATTATTAATAATTAATTATTATTATATGCAAATATGACTCTCCTGCTAACTGTGGCACCTGCGTCATAGATTCATCATCACTGTTCTAGTGGCTTACCTGTCGGTGTTGGTGGGGATGGTGTTACAGATTCCAACAACCTGGAATTAAGGAATTAACCTTAATTAAGGATAAACTTCCTAACAGTGAGAACGATAAACCAGTGGAACAGTATGCCTTCAGAAATTGTGGGTGCTTCATCACTGGAAGTTTTTAAGAAGAAATTGGACAGCCACTTGCCTAAAATGATATAGGGTCTCCTGCTTGAGCAGGGCCCTGGACTGGAAGACCACAAATTATTATTATTATTATTATTATTATTATTATTATTATTATTATTATTATTTATCTGAAGACTCGGGGCGGCTCACAACAGTAATAAAAACAATATAGTAGTGGAACAAATCTAATATTAAAAAACATATAAAACCCTATCATTATTTTTTTAAAAACCAAACAGCACATTCATACCAAACATAAAACAAAGTATAAAAAAGCCTTGGGGAAAGGTGTCTCAACTCCCTCATATAAGTGAGTCTTGAGTAGTTTACGAAAGACAGGGAGGGTGGGGGCAGTTCTAATCTCCAGGGGGAGTTGGTTCCAGAGGGCCGGGGCTGCCAAAGAGAAGGCTCTTCCCCTGGGGCCCGCCAAACGACATTGTTTAGTCGATGGGACCCGGAGAAGGCCAACTCTGCGGGACCTTATCGGTCGCTGGGATTCATGCGGTAGCAGGCAGTTCCGGAGGTACAAAGGTCCCTTCTAGCTCTTATCTGATTGATTGATTGATTGATTGATTGATTGATTATTTGATTGATTGAGTCTTTGGTTAGGGTGTTTGCTGTTGGCTTCTTTGGCAGTTTCTTGATTTGGTTATTGTTTACTTGATTGCTGGTTTGATGTTAACCTTGGAGTTAATCTATGATGATTTGGGTGCTGATTGCTAGTGGAGAGGTGCTTAGGGTCTTTTTGTTCCTTTTGGAGATGGGTGATAGTCTTTTTGTAGACGTTGTTGATGTTTATGTGTCTGTTGACTGATTTCTCAGACTGCCAGTCTTCTAGAAATTCCCTGACATTTTGCACTCGCCCTGGTCAAGGATGGTCACATTTTCCCCATTGAAACTACAGTTAAATCTGTCATGTTGTGAAATTAAAGAATTTTCATCACATCTTCTGATTGCTACTTGATGTCCAGGAATACCTTCTGCCAGTCATCCATCCTATCTAGCGGTTCTATCCCGGGCCTACACAGATTGAAAACAAAGGAGGAATCCATGCACTGATATTTCAAATCAACTTTTTATATAGAAAGCATCATTTATACAATTCAAATTCATGCACGTGAATTCATCTTGGTAACTTCTCAGTAAGAGGACCAGCTTCTCAATGAGGGGAATTAACAGATAACAGTCCAGCAGATAGGCTGCTGCCGAAGACCAAAGCTAATTGTGCATTCCTTTTATTATTATTATTATTATTATTATTATTATTATTATTATTATTATTTAAAAATTTATTTACAAATATAATACATGGTACATAGAATACATAAAACATTACATTACATTACATCCAGTAAGAGAAATAAGAAACACAGAAAACAAAACAAAAAAAACCAAAACAAAGCAAAACAAAGAGAAACAAAAAAAGAGACCTATATATTAAAATAAAGACGTGTACAGGATCAGTATCTATATTCTTCCGAAACTATGTCTTTTTATCTCATAAAGGAATGCACAATTAGCCATAGTGCACAATCAACAACAATAGCTAATTGTGCATTCCTTTATGAGATAAAAAGTCTCCAATTTCACTGACTTACATTTGCAGCTTCCCAGACTCTCCACAGACAAGGCATTTTTACTCCAAGGATTTTAGCAGAAAAATAACAGTTGTCTAGCCTAACATGGATGGGACCCCAAACATCAAATGACTCCATTACAAAACGTTGAAACTCCACCCCAAATTTTCCATCACCCACCCTTAAATACCTATGGGGAGTGGTCAACAATTCCCCAGAGTTAACAAACTACAGACTACTTCCTTTTCCCATACAAGTATTCTTGTCTTTTTCTTAGTCTTCTAAAGCAAAGGAGGAATCCATGCACCATCCCCTCATTGAGAAGCTGCTCCTCTTACTGAGAAGTTACCAAGATGAATTCACGTGCATGAATTTGAATTGTATAAATGATGCTTTCTATATAAAAAGTTGATTTGAAATATCAGTGCATGGATTCCTCCTTTGCTTTAGAAGACTAAAGTGCATGGATTCCTCCTTTGCTGGGCATCTAACAAAGGCTCTTCCTCCTCCTCCTCCAAGTCAGACCCTACTGTCATTGGCATATCTGCCACCTCTGATGGTCTTTCAGGTTCATCCAGGTCTATTTCTCCTGCACTCTCTCTCTCTCTCTCTGCATCATCTGGCAAAAACACTGGCCTAGCGTAACAAGATGGTCCTGGCTCATCCTCCTCAGGATCTATCATTACCAGTTGGTTGAGGACCACTCACAACACTAGTGGTCTATAGAAGGCACATTTTCCAATGAAAATGCATCATCTCTGGCCATTAAACAAAAAAGAAATGTATAGTTCCTTTGCTAAAACAAGATCACAAACAAATGCCACACAACTATAGAATAGAATGGAATAGAATAGAATAGAATAGAATTTTATTGGCCAAGTGTGATTGGACACACAAGGAATTTGTCTTGGTGCATATGCTCTCAGCGTACATAAAATATAATATACATTTGTCAAGAATCATGTGGTACGACACTTATTGATTGTCATAGGGGTCAAATAAGCAATGAAGAAGCAATATTAATAAAAATCTTAGGATATAAGCAACAAGTTACAGTCATACAGTCAACATGGGAGGAAATGGGTGATAGGAATGATGAGAAAAACTAGTAGAATAGAAGTGCAGATTTAGTAGAAAATCTGACAGTGTTGAGGGAATTATTTGTTTAGTAGAGTGATGGCGTTCGGAAAAAAACTGTTCTTGTGTCTAGTTGTCTTGGTGTGCAGTGCTCTGTAGCGACGTTTTGAGGGTAGGAGTTGAAACAGTTTGTGTCCAGGATGTGAGGGGTCAGTAAATATTTTCCCCACCCTCTTTTTGACTCGTGCAGTATACAGGTCCTCAATGGAAGGCAGGTTGGCAGCAATTGTTTTTTCTGCAGTTCTGATTGCCCTCTGAAGTCTGTGTCGGTCCTGTTGGGTTGCAGCATCAAACCAAGACAGTTATAGAGGTGCAGATGACAGACTCAATGATTCCTCTGTAGAACTGTATCAGCAGCTCCTTGGGCAGTTTGAGCTTCCTGAGCTGGCGCAGAAAGAACATTCTTTGTTGTGCTTTTTTGATGATGTTTTTGATGTTAGGTGACCATTTTAGGTCTTGAGATATGATAGAACCTAGAAATTTGAAGGTCTCTACTGTTGTTACTGTGTTGTCTAATATTGTGAGAAGTGGAAGGGTGGAAGGGTTTCTCCTAAAGTCTACCACCATTTTTTGTCTCAGCGTTAAGACACACAGGTTTTCAGGTTTGCAGATACATCAAAAGGTGACCATCCAGGACCTCCCACAGGCACGCACACCTGTACACACCTGTATATACAAGTACTCCATGCCACTCAGTATGCTTCATGTTTATCCTGGCTACAGCCCGTTTTGCTAAAGTCAAGGAACATTTTTGCAAAAATAAAAATGGTTTGCAATCAACTTGCAGCTTTCACCTCTCGAAATGAAGGGAACAAAGTGGAATGGACCTCAAAGCACAGCAGTTGTAATACTCACTTCAAAAACCAAAAAGAACTTTTTTAAAAAATGCCAAGTGTCTCTGAAAATACAAAACTGGGGCAGTGGTTTATTTTTTCTCCCAGGGGTAGAATCCAGGAAAGGAGCAGGTATGAAAAATGCCACTTTCTGTTTCCTCTTGTAAGCTTAGCCAGTGTGCATGTTTTTAATAAGTGCCAATTATAGATGTGGAAAACAGGGTTTTGCTTGAAAAATCAAATAGAGGCCAGTTCTGACTGTAACCTTACTGTGACTAAGGAACAAGTGCAAAAGTCCATTAGCAGCTACTATTTCAGGCCTTATAAATTAGCAGTTCTTTCCCCCACCCCCTGCACCTCTTTTTATTTTTGTAGACAGGAAGACATCAAAAAATGAAATGTGTAAGCAGCACGGGAAACACTAATATACCACTGTGCCTGCCCCCTCTGAAAAGCTGTGGACAAACACTGACAGATATTGGGCCAAGTTGGCTAATCATCCTCCCACCTCTGTCTCCGCTGCTGTGGATCAACATTTCCCATTCCTTTCTCATTTTTCACAATGTTTTCTATCTTCTCTTGGCTAACGTAAGTGTGGAAGATTGGCAGTGAAGGAAAAACAAAACAAAACCAAGTGAGATTATAAATGTTCTTTCTGCATCTTTTAACCATCATTTTGAGAGGTCTACAGAGATTCTCAGTCATCTGGACCCTGGTTATTCTGAAGGTGATTTTTCAAAAAAAGCAACTGGACTTTCTTTGTTTTTCCTTGAAGATGTTTTGGTTCTCATCCAAGAAGCTTCTTCAGTACAGTGATACCTCGTCTTACGAACGCCTCGGCATACAAACTTTTCGAGATACAAATCCAGATTTTAAGATTTTTTTTGCCTCTTCTTCCAAACTATTTTCACCTTACAAACCCAAGCCCCGCTTCCAGACTTCTGTTGCCAGTGAAGCGCCCGTTTTTGCACTGCTGGGATTCCCCTGAGGCTCCCCTCCATGGGAAACCCCACCTCCGGACTTCCGTGTTTTTGCGATGCTGCAGGGGACACCCAGCAGCACAAAAATCGGTGGTTCGTTGGCAACAGAAGTCTGGAGGTGGGGTTTCCCTGTCAGCCTCAGCGAAATTGCAGCATCACAAAAGCACGGAAGTCTGGATGTGGGGTTTCGAGGACTTCTGTGTTTTTGCAATGCTGCAATTTCGCTGAGGCTCCCCTCACTGGGAAACCCTACCTCCAGACTTCCATTGCCAGCAAAGCACCCATTTTTACGCTGCTGGGTTTCCCCTGCTGGGATTTCCCTGCAGCATCACAAAAACACAGAAGTCCAGAGGTTGGGTATCCCATGGAGGGGAGCCTCAGGGAATCCCAGCAGTGCAAAAATGGGTGCTTTGGCTGGCAAAAGGGGTGAGTTTTGGGCTTGCACACATTAATTGCTTTTCCATTGATTCCTATGGGAAACATTGTTTTGTCTTACAAACTTTTCACCTTACAAACCTCGTCCCGGAACCAATTAAGTTCGTAAGACAAGGTATCACTGTATTGTAGAAAAACTGTCCTTTTAGCAGTTCCAAAAAGGTTTCACACCCATTTGCATTATTTAGGTCAGTGATGGCAAATCTTTTTTCCCCTTGGGTGAGTGCCCATACCCATAATTCAATGCCTGGGGAGGGTGAAAATTGCCTCCCCTGCACCCACAGACTTGCCTCCCCTGCATCTCTGTAGACTGGAAATGGCCCATTTCATGACTTCCATTGATAGGCCCATTTTTCACCATTCCCAGGCTCCAGGGGCTTCTCCCACCCATGCCCAGAGACCCTCTGGAAACCTAAAATGCCCTTACAGGGCCTCCGCATGAGCTAAAAATCAGCCTGCGCTGGAGATGAACTAGGGCAGTGATGGTGAACCTATGGCATGGGTGCCACAGGTGGCACACGGAGTCATACCTGCTGGCACGCAAGCCATTGCCCTAGCTCAGTTCAAATGGGCATGTGTGTGCAGGCCAGCACATTTTTAACTCGCACAGAGGCTCTAGGAGGGTGTTTTTGGCTTCCAGCGAGCCTCCAGGGGGATGGGGGAAGGCGTTTTTACCCTCCCTCAGCTCCAGGGAAATTTTTGGAGTCTGGGGAGGATGAAACACAAGCCTACTGGGCCCAGCAGAAATTTGGAAACAGGCTATTTCTGGCCTGCAGAGGGCCTTCGGGGGGCAGGGGAAGCTGTTTTTGCCCTCCTCAGGCATTGAATTATGGGTGTGGGCACTTGCACATGTGCAATATCATGCACCCACGCTCTTTTGGCACCTGAGGAAAAAAAGGTTTGCCATCACTGAGCTAGAGTTACGGCTCATATGCTGGTAGATATGGCTCCACATGCCACCTGTGGCACATGTGCCATAGGTTTGCCATCACTGATTTAAGTGATCCTTAAAATACAGGAAATAGCATAAGGGCAGACTAGATGGACCATGAGGTCTTTTTCTGCCGTCAATCTTCTATGTTTCTATATTTCTATTCCGAGGGCACAGATAAACTTCCAAGTGGTCTCAACGATTGTCAGAGAGAATTCTAATGACCAGATGACTGCAAGGAATATAAATCCTTCCATCCTCCACCATTCAGTGAGAACTGAAGAAGCTTCTCAGATGAGAAGTGAAACGTCTTCAAGCAAAAACAAAGAAAGTCCAGTTGCCTTTTGAAATTGGTACCTTTGGAATTATCATTTTGAAAGCAAATTAATATTGATGTGGTGTTTTTGAATCATTGCTTGTGATGCCGTTTCATTTTGGCCTCTCTCGAATTATCCTAAACTCTGAATCTGATTTACAGAGTCTGAAAGCAGAGAAGAAATATGTTGAGACTGGGTGGGAAAATACATTTAGAGAGTTTCTTAGGGGAAAAAATTACATTACAATTATATTCCCACTTATCTGGAAATAAGCTCCATTGATATGATAATGAGCCGGGGTGGCACAGCAGGTAGAGTGCTGTACTGCAGGCCACTGAAGCTGACTGTACATCTGTAGGTCAGCAGTTCAAATCTCATCACTGGCTCAAGGTTGACTCAGCCTTCCATCCTTCCGAGGTGGGTAAAATGAGGACTCGGATTGTGGGGGCAATATGCAGGCTCTGTTAAAAAGTGCTATTGCTAATATGTTGTAAGCTGCCCTGAGTCTAAGGAGAAGGGCGGCATTAAAAAAAAATCAAATAAATAAATAAATAAATTTCCTTTCAAGAAGATACCTTCATCTTCCAAGGCAATTTTTGAATGAAGCAGAAACTAGAATCTCTCCAAAGCTTAGCTTACCACGAAGAGCTAATACTGAATTGATGTGGGCTGGTATACAGGACCCTGCTAATTATTCTTATCAATGGATGTTGCAGCTGACAAATCCAGATGGCCCTATTGGCAGACATCAAGAGCCAACATTTCTCAGGGCAGAGATGCCAGTTACGTTAACAATTGACTTCAAGGCAGAGGAATGCAGAGGGAAAAGGCCATTAAATCATAGGCGTGGTGAGAGGAAGAATCACTGGATTTATACTACAGTCCATGAAAAAGGGAATTGAATTTTCATGTTGGCAGAGGGCAAAACGCTGTTTTAGTTTCTCCCTTCCTAGTATGCAAGCTAGATTTTTATCTGGCCTGCCATGTTGCATGTCAGAAAGCCATGTGCCAATCATGAGCTAGACTTTAGTCAAGCTGTGCTGAGTCACACTTCAGGAAGCTGTGCCAGTAACACTGGCACTATTTGTGTTTTTCTTTCTGAAAAGATAGATATTGATTTTGGGCCAGGGGACACATGACATTTTATTGTAAGGAGAAATAGCATTTTTGGCCATATGTTTTGCTTTGTAGCAGCCAACCTGTTTATTTTTTATTTTTTTAAAAGAAACAAACAAAAATCCAAACCATAGGCATTCTTGAAGCCTGAATCGTCATCGTGTTACTTACACCATGTGTTATATATAAACCAAAGCCTTTGGCTTAGTCCTTTCTGAGCAACCCAGAATCTAAAGCCAAGATATCATGATAGCAAAAAGCATAGCCCAAACTATTGGGGTTTGTTAACTGCATGACTGCAAAAGGAAATAACAGGACTTTTTTGAGGAATGTGTACAAAGAAAAATCCACTTTTTATTCTAATTTAAGTATGGATAAAAGCCCTAAAACAGAAATATGCCTCATTGCAGTAATCTAGCATTACATTACAGTAATAATAATGCCTATGTCTCGTACCCTTGAAGAGTATTCAGAGACTGCAAATAGTTCAGAACGCAGCTGTGCAAGCCGTTATGGCTGTACCTCGGTGGTGAGGTGGCGCAGTGGGTAGAGTGCAGTACTGCAGGCCACTAAAGCTGACTACTAGATCTGCAGGTCAGCGGTTCAAATCTCATCACCGGCTCAAGGTTGACTCAGCCTTCCATCCTTCCGAGGTGGGTAAAATGTGGACTCGGATTGTGGGGGCAATATGCAGGCTCTGTTAAAAAGTGCTATTGCTTAAAATGTTGTAAGCCGCTCTGAGTCTAAGGAAAAGGGCGGCATTAAATAATTGAATAAATAAATAAAATGAATAAATAACACCTGTGCTCCGCAAGCTGCACTGGGTACCAATTAGTCTCCGGTCACAATTCAAGGTATTGGTTGTCTCCTATAAGGCCCTATGTGACTTAGGGCCAGACTATTTACGGGACTGTCTCCTGCAGGATACCTCCCAAAAACCAATAAGATCACACAGGATTGGCCTCCTCCACGTTCTGTCAACTAAGCAATGCAGGTTGGCAGGGCCATGGGGGAGGGCCTTCTCTGTAGCTGCCCTGGCTCTATGGAACCAACTCCCCCACCCCTCTGACCGTACTGGCTCCTACCCTACTGGCCAGCAGTATTTGTATCTTTAATATTGTTGTAAGTTGCCCTGAATCCTTTGGGATTGGGAAGCCTAGAAAAATAAATAAATAAATAAATAAATAAATAAATAAATAAATAAATAAATAAATAAATAAATAAATAAATAAATAAATAAATAAATAAATAAATAAATAAATAAATAAATAAATAAATAAATAAATAAATAAAATAAAATAAAATAAAATAAAATAAAATAAAATAAAATAAAATAAAATAAAATAAAATAAAATAAAATAAAATAAAATAAAATAAAATAAAATAAAATAAAATAAAATAAAATAAAATAAAATAAAATAAAATAAAATAAAATAAAATAAAATAAAATAAAATAAAATAAAATTCTGGGGCTACAGACACAATTGCATATTTCTACATGTGCTTTAACCCAGACAGACAAATTCTATGTCTACAGCTAGTTGAGAACAACTGAATGAAAAGATCCGACGTTTGCAAGATCAGACAAAAAAAAATTCAAATCACTCTGTCCATTAGCTATAAGAAATCGTTTTAGCAGAAAACCTAGGAAGATTTAGAAGGGAAACAAAGCATCACAAACTCTTGTAAGCCTGAACTGAACTGAGCCTTGAACAAGCCAGTCTTGGATGGAAAGCTTCCTTCTTCCGACATCTTGCTTGTTTATCTCTTGACCTTTGGGCTACAGATCGGCAGCTCGATGTCTCTGGAGATGAGCATGTGTGAAGACACCTGAAGACACAAAGACAGCATGCCCTTCATAATGAACTAATGAAGCTATCTACCCAGCCATCCTTATGGATCAGAAAAATAAACAATTGGAGTTCCTGGCTGGGACTGGGAAGATAGATCTAAATTGTGACAATTCTGTCGTGGCTGTGATTTTTTTTTCCTGTGTGTCTATTTCCTCTCCTGCTTTTGTGTATCATAAGCTTTCCTTCATATTGCTGCTTGGGAGCTTGGCAGTCCCGTTCTACTATCACTGCAATCTGTCAGAAGAACAAATGGCACCCCAGGGAACGTGGCCTGATAATGTTTGGTTTGGTATGGCTTGGTTGCATGCACTTTATGCTCCTAAGAAAGAAAGAAAGCCCTAATCTATGTTTATAAATTGCTAAAGGAGGCCATGCTCCACCCCTTTGCTCTACCTCTATGACTATCTGTGGCCTTTAACTTCTTCCTCTTCCCATCTCAATATTTTAACATTTAGTCCCCTAATTCCAGGTGACTACCAAATACGGGGTCAATGGATTAACATGCTCATTCAAAATGATTTATTCTGTATTCTTCTTTCTCTCCCCCCACCCTGCTTTTCTGCTACAGATAGCTTGCTCTCTTGACTAGGTCAGAATGAATGGGCCATATTACAGATTCTAAGCATATCAGCCTTTGTGTAGAAAGATTAGTTTCCTATAAGGAGGACTCTGTGAACTCAACAAATAAAAATAGCTTCTGAAAGATCCAATAGAAGAATAGAAAGAAATATCTTCATTAAAGGATGCATCAAGATCTACTTCGTCCTTATTGTGAGAGCAGTAGCATATCGTCCGTCCCAAATACAGTTGTAAATTAAAAAGCTGATTTTATTCCATCCTAAAACTTCTATACAGCTCAGATTAAAATAAGAGTCGTTGGGGGGAATATTGTGCTAATAAAATAAGATTGGAAATAAGTTGCAGCCAATCACCTTGTAACATCTTAATTAAAGCTTCTTTCTCTGATACAAAGTTGACTCCAAGGTGCTCATCTTTAATTTGGATATTTTAAACAATAAATGGGAATTCAGTAGATTTGAATAATATTTAATTAATTATTGCTGAACTGGATATGTTGGTTTTAAAGTTGGAAGTTAGAAGACTTCGGTGTGTGGGTGTGTGCAATTGGGTTAGTAAGCTTGCACAATTTATTGTTTGATTGACTGAGCTATATTTACAATAATTTTCATACTATCCAATCAGAAGATTCTGGATAGTGTACAAAAACAATAACATAAGAAAAAACATAGGCTATGGATCCAGCAAATTAAACTTGAGTAGAATCAAAATAGGGATATTATGGTAGGAAAATTTTACAAGTGATATTACGGGATTGGATAATATTAAACTCAGCCTCAGGTTAAATTAAAATAGTAAAATGGTCCATATTTTGCAGGATCTGATAAAAATCTCAAGAGTACAATGTGCTTGTATGAAGTTGTGCAATAATTCCAATAAGTAAACTAAAATCTCCCACATTTTCACAAAAGGTAATCATATAATTAGGCAATTTTACAAGGGATCAAATTATAATTTGGGGAATTGAGGAATTCCATAATCTTTCCCTGAGACTGTCAGAAATAGAATATTTGGTGGTTTTGCAAGGTTGGAACCATTTTTCAGAACAAAAAATTAGAGATATTGTCTTTTGTACATCTTGCATAAGACAGCCCACAAGTTATGCTGCTAGAAATAATTTATGGATTGCTATAAATTCAGTGGTGGTGTATTTTTTTTTTCCAGAAAAAGAAAAGAGAGTTTTGTGGGCAAAGGACACAATTTGATACAGTACACAGACATTCCGATACAACATTAAAAAAAATCTATTAGTTTCTTTAAAGTATTATATATTGGTTTCTTACCAAATTTTCTTTGCTAAGATCAGTATGATAATCCTACAAATATAATGCAAATGCAATAGAAGTCACAATATAAGCAAATGCTATAGCTGGCCAATCAGTTTAAGAATCTAAAATGATGGCCAAACAGATGGTTGTGTTGAGAGGAATGTTTCATTATTTATTTATTTATTATTTATTTATTAATTGGACTTAAATGCCGTCCCTCTCCGTGGACTCACAACATTTCAATAAAAAACATAGTATATAAAACACATCTAAATCCAATTAACATAAATAATTCGTTTAAAATATTTTAAAAAGCTAAACATTTAAAAATCAAACATTCAAATACACACTACAAATCAGTAATCCTTACTGTTGCATTGTGTTAGACCTGTACAGCATTTCAAATTCTATTTGATCACCAACCTGTGGGCCGTATTACACTACTGGGCCACAGCCTGTTTGGAACCGGTCCACGCTAGCAGCAAGCGCGCTTATACTGTACAGCTCCACTTGTGGGAGCAATGAGTGCTCACACTTGCATGTGAGGCTCCATTTGCATGAACAGTGGGCACATGTGAACCTGCCTCTTGCAGGAGCTGTGTTTATGAACATGCGCCTACTGCTCACACGGAACTATTCTCTCTCTCCCATGCTAATCCGCCAAGCCGGGAAAAGTTGAGGAATTGCTTTTTTATTTCACGAAGCTGCTTCAGAGCACTCTAGCGTGCAAATAGAATAGAATAGAATAGAATAGAATTATTTATTGGCCACACAAGGAATTTCTTTTGGTGCATATGTTCTCAGTGTACATTAAAAAAAAGGATACATTTGTCAAAAATCATGTGATATAACACTTAATGATTGTCATAGGGGTCAAATAAGCAATGTAGAAACAATCAACAATAATAAAAATCTTAGGATACAACAAGTTACAGTCATACAGTCCTAAGTGGGAGGAAAAGGATGATAGGAATTGTTGTGTTCGTTTAAAGAAATAAGAGAAATTTGCTGATTGGCTAAGACGCGGCTAGTTCTAGGTTGCCGCCAAAAATAAACAGTTGTCATAGGAAATTCCCGCACGTAAGAAATAGTATAAATAGGGCAACGGATTAGCCATTGTTGGGAGTTACTGTCGAGAGGATCAGTTGGTTGTTATGCCTTCCAAAATAAATATGTTTTGAACAGCAAGAGTCTCCAGTGCGGTGATTTAACAGTGGCGACGAAGGAAGTCGAACTCCCGCTAAACAACCATGAGCTGGAATGATGAGAAAAAACTAATTGAAACAGAAGTGCAGACTTAGCAAAAAGTTTGACAATGTTGAGGGAATTATTTGTTTAGTAGAGTGATGGTGTTCGGGGAAAAAACTGTTCTTGTGTCTAGTTGTCTTGGTGTGCAGTGCTCTGTGGCGACGTTTTGAAGGTAGGAGTTGAAACAATTTGTGTCCATGATGTGAGGTGTCAGTAAATATTTTCACCGCCCTCTTTTTGACTCTTGCAGTATACAGGTCCTCGATGGAAGGCAGGTGGACAGCAATTGTTTTTTCTGCAGTTCTGATTATTCTCTGAAGTCCGCTTCAGTCTATATATGCTTCTAGTCTGCAAGTCTTTAAGCAGTTGCATTTTTTCCTAGGATTAAGTAGCTCTTCCCTGGTGCAGCTGCCAGATGAACTTCAGGTTTAATTAGGATGCTTCAAAGAGCTGCAGACAACTATTATCTGCATTCCTCTTCATCCTCCGAAGCTAGTCTTTGGAAATGAATCCAAAGCACTGCATAGGTCTACATAATAGATATGAAGAATGTGGATTAATATGTTTCTTATTTATTATTAAGTTGTGGCATGGTGATATAGAGAGAAGCATGATATAGATCTCAGCTTTCGAAGTAAACCCCAGGGTTTTAAATTGGTCTCTGAATAGGTAGCTGCATGCATTTAAAAATGCAAGTTTTAGGAAGATCGTACATATAAAGGAAAATACAAGTTGTTAGTTGAAGTTGCATACCAAAGAACTGCAGATTTTCATCCATTGGGTTGATGATAAGGATGTTAATACTGCCTGCAGATGTCAAAATTTGACAGGCTGGATTAACCAATGAATAGATGTGAAACTTAAGATCAGATACATAATTGATCCATATAATACCTTCAAGACCAAATCTTAGACTTACACCATCTCTTCTTTTACCTGTGTCAGCTCTGATTTATCTCTTTGCCACTTTTCGTTTCTTTCCCTCCACTGTCAGTTTGCACTTATACTTAAATGGGGAAACTATGGTTTGCATTTGTCCTTCAAATCAGAACTGATTTGATCACAGTGTACATTTCTGCCTCAGAGGGGAAACGTGAGCTACAGTAGGTAGGGGCTGGTGTAACAGGAGAAGGTGGTTTAAGAAAGTCAGGGATCAGGGACATTATTATTATTATTATTATTTATTGGATTTGTATGCCGCCCCTCTCCGCAGACTTGGGGCGGCTAACAACAATGATAAAAAACAACATGTAACAATACAATTTAATAAAACAACTAAAAATCCTTATTATAAAAACCAAACATACACACAAACATACCATACATAACTTGTAATGGCCTAGGGGAAGGAATATCCTAACTCCCACATGCCTGGCGACAAAGGTGGGTCTTGAGTAATTTGCGAAAGACAAGGAGGGTGGGGGCCGTTCTAATCTCTGGGGGGAGTTGATTCCAGAGGGCCGGGGCCGCCACAGAGAAGGCTCTTTCCCTGGGGCCCGCCAAACAACAATATTTGGTCGACGGGACCCAGAGAAGGCCAACTCTGTGGGACTTTATCGGCCGCTGGGATTCCTGCGGTAGAAGGCGGTTCCGGATATATTCTGGCCCAATGCCATGTAGGGCTTTAAAGGTCATTACCAACACTTTGAATTGTGACCGGAAACCGATCGGTAGCCACTGCAGGCCGCAGAGCGTTTTAGAAACGTGGGTGAATCTAGGAAGCCCCACGATGGCTCTCGCGGCCGCATTCTGCACGATCTGAAGTTTCCGAACACTTTTCAAAGGTAGCCCCATGTAGAGAGCGTTGCAGTAATGATGCGTCTGTATGTCTGGGTAGGTGTGTAAGTGTGAGTGAGTGTGCAATAACCTTTAATAAGGCTTCTTTATGAATTTACCCAATCATATATGAATGTTGCAAGTCAGTGAGCCTAATGACTTGAGTTTCAGTTGGGCTGCTACCTCAGTGTAATCAACTTGAAAGCATATAGTTGTGCCATGGAGCTTAGTTACTTAGGCTGACTACGTCCAATTGGACAAATAAGTTTGAACCGATGTCCTCTATAACTTTTAAAGCTTTTCTTTTCTGAATTAATGTGGCATTTATTTGCTGCAATTTCTCCCTGCTAAATAGAATTTTTGACCTTGAAAGTGCTTGTGTCCAGCTATCCCCCCCCCCACTATAACTGTTCCGGATCTCAAAGCCCCCACTTCCCAGCTACCAGTAAGTTCCGTGGGAGGCTCTGTGTGAAGTCTGCCTGCTCCACAACTGCCTTATCTCCTTTCGCATCAAAACCATGTGGATATTATACTGCAGAATCATCAATCAAGTGAACTGCAGTCAAGAGCCTGTCCTGGCATTGGTCCTTCCAACCTGCCACTGTAGATCCAAGGGCACGTACTTTGAGGCAGTGTGATAGAATACACAACTGCAGGGGGAGAGTCTTGAAAACACAGAGCCTTCCCAGAAAGAGGTGCCTGTGCAGTCCCAAACTGGATGGGAATGGGGTAAAAGGTGCAGAGCAACCTCGCTATTTGGTAGGTAAGAAAATTATAGCATTAGCTTGGCAAGGTTGATATGAAGCCCAAGAGAAATTCAATCAAGTTCAATTCTAAATGGTATCTACTGCCACCCCACCCACCTACATTAAATAAAATAATTTGAAATGACTGAAATTTCACCTGATTACCAAATTGCATTGATTTCATTCATTCATTCATTTAGATTTTTATGCCACTCTTCTCCTGAGACTCAGGATGGCTTACAGCAAGATAAATACAACATATGTAAGAAATCTAACATTTAAAATACTAAAAATAGCAAATCTAAATTACATTAAAAATTATGTTCTAAACCCCTTAATTCATTTAAAAATGAATCATCCACATTCCATTCACTCATATGCCGGGTTAGCTGTTAAAATTCAATGGCCCCAAGCCTGTTGGTAGAGGTGTGTTTTCAAAGCTTTACTAAAAGGCTGGGAGGGTGGGGGCAGTACAATTCTCCAGGGGGAGTTGATTCCAGAGGGCCTGGACTGTCACACAGAAGGGTCTTCCCCTAGACCCTGCCAGATGGCATTGTTGGGCTGATGGGACCTAGAGAAGGTCAACTCTATGGGACTTGACCGGCCGCTAGGATGCATGAGGCAGAAGGTGGTCCCACAAGTAATCTGGCCCAATGCCATTACTATATGAAATCTTAGGTTGCAAGTTGCGTGTGTGTGCACGCTATTGGGTCCATGAGAATGCCTAAACCCATAATTCAATGACCCCTGCGCATCTGGAAATGGAGCACTTCCTTGGTCTCTTCAGCCTTGAAAGATGGAATTTAAGGGGTGACTTGATCAAAGTGTATAAAATCATGCATAGGATAGAAAAGGTGGATAGAGAAAAAATATTTTCTAGGGAGTGCCCCCTTGTCCTAGTATTGGCTGGGCTGGGTTTGGTCTGCTTTCAGCTCTGCCCCTCCCTCCCTCCTCCTGCCCTCCCCCCCTTGGCTCTCCGTCCCCTCCCAGACTGGGCCTTTTACACAGAGAGACAGGAGGGGGGAGGGCAGGCAAGGGGGGTTGTTCCCTCCTCCTGTCAACCTCTTCTCAAGCTGTTGGTTTTTAAATTCACATGTGGATTAGTTCAGTTGTTTTTTTTTAAAAAGCATGCTGAGTATTATTTTCTCTATCACACAATACTAGGACAAGGGGGGCACTCCCTAAAGCTCATAGGTAAGAAAGCGAGGACAAATCAAGGAAAATATTTCTTCACCCAGAGGGTCGTTGGTTTATGGAATTCACTTCCAGTAGAGGTTGTGAAAGCTGTCAGCCTTGATAGCTTCAAGGCAGGATTAGACAGAATCATGGATGCCAGGTGTATCGGTGGTTATTGAAACAGATGTCCATGTGCCACCTCTATGTTGGTTGAGGCAGGCAGGATTCCCTTGGGTACCATTTGTTGGGGGTCAGAGGAAAGGGAGGGTCTTTCCTTCTCTTTCTGCTCAAGATCCCAAGGACAATTGGTGGGCCACTGTGTGACACAGAATGCTGGACTCGATGGGTTTTGGCCTGATTCAGCATGGCTCTTCTTTTGTTCTTATGTTCTTATGTAAGATTTTGATCGAGCACACCAAAATTTCAGAGGGCTGTGGATGAGTTTTTCTTGTATCTCATTGAGTCAGTCAAATAAGATTTTAGTTAAGTTTACATAGCTGCTGAGATGAAATTGCCAGAATCTCAATTTGATAATATAAGAAGAATGATGGGGAGATTGCCCAGGGGTTTTGAAAAAATTGCCTACCTTGACTTTGGTACACATCTCAAAAAAAAGTGTATGAATTACAGATGAATGTTAGAAAAACTTCCCAATGGGGAAGGGGACAAAAATAATTTGAGAGTGGAATGAAGGAAGGTAATGAACATGATGGACATATTCAAGAATAAGATCGACAGGCATTTAATTTGGATTATAGGTGGTCCTTGATTTACAAACATTTGTTTAGCAATTGTTTGAAGTCACAACGGCACTGAAAAAAAGTGACTTACCCTCGAATTTAAATAGCACTTAAGATTTATATACTGCTTTACATGAAGCAGTAAAGTATACTGCTTTATATAAAGCTTTAGAGCCCTTTCTAAGCGGTTTACAGAGTCAGCATATTGCCCCCAACAATCTGGGTCCTCATTTTACCCACCTCGGAAGGATGGATGGATGAGTCAACCTTGAGCCTGATGAGATTTGAACTGCCAAATTGCAGGCAGCTGGCAGGCAGCAGAAGTAGCCTGTAGTACTGCACTCTAACCACTGCACCACCACTGCTCTTACACCATTGCAGCTGCCCCATAGCCATGTAATCAAAATTCAGGTGCTGAATTTAACAACCCTTAACAAAAGCAATTCCTAGTACCACTGTTGGAATAAATTTAGGCTTCTGGAAAGCTCATATGTCAACCACAAAGCAGATTCAGATTAGAAATACTCAGGGAAGGATAAGAAGGAGGAAGAGGAAGTAGGAAGGAAGGGGAGAGAGGTAGGAAGGAAGTAGGTAAGAGGGAGAGAAGGAGAAAGAAGGTAGAGGGAAGAGAGGGAGATGGAAGGAGGAAGAGGAAGGAGGAAGAGGAAGGAGGAAGGAAGGAAGGGGAGAGAGGTAGGAAGGAAGTAGGTAAGAGGGAGAGAAGGAGAAAGAAGGTAGAGGGAAGAGAGGGAGATAGAGGGAGAGGAGCAACACGAAATATAGAAGAAAAACAGACAGGAGAGTATAAACAAAAACAGATATAGAATTTACCCCGGAATGCATGCTCCTAGGAATAAAAACAAAAAAAATAGCCCTCCAAAGTACAATATTTACCGTAATTACCCACATAATCACGGCAGCATGAATATCCTATGCACAATTCTGAAAAAACAAAGAGATCCTGCCAGAAAATAACATCATAGAAAAAAATATATATAAATGTGCAGAAATGGATAGGATGACCATGGAGATTAAGGGAACTAGCAACTCAGAGTATTATGAGATCTGGAAAATTTTGTATGATTGGATGGGTAACAAAAGTAAAGACAGGAATAAAATGTGAAAGGATGTATCAAAAGCAATATAGAAATATGTAACATAATATATGTATCTATAAAGAGGTGATATAAGAAATGTAACAAATACAAGAAATCAGGTTTAAATCTGTATCAAATCAATGAAATGTTGTTTTCTTTTTAAAAATTTGAAAGAAGTTTAAAACAATGTAAATTTAGGATATTGGTTTATGATATATTGGAAAATTTATGAGTGTGTAACATGTTGATATTGTGGCATGCAAATCGATGTAAAGTTAAAGAAAATTACAAAATAAAAAAGCAATTCTGGTCCCAATTGTAGTTGTAAATGGAGGCCTACCCTGTAGTCCAATCTGAATTCATGAGGGGGTTGGACTCAATTTCCTAACTGTTCCCTTCCAGTGCTATGACTTTCTTAAATCTTTATATAGGCATATTTCCCACCTCCTGTATGTTAGATCTTTGCTTGAATGAAAGACTGCATTCTTATGGTAAGTAACTGTTCTTTATTAACGAGGAGTAACGGTTACAGAACTAAACAAAAGACAACATGGCCGTGCCTGGCAGCTATATATATGCCGGGCTGCCAACCAATCACATTATAGAATTTTCCCGCCCAAGGAATATGGGGCGGGTACAAGACCTAACTGTCCTCTGGACACAACACTGTATGTGCTCTTTCTCTGTCAAGATTTTCCTTCTAGTATATTTAAGTGTGCTGGGGAAAAAATAGGATGCGAGAGTGACTTTGTCTTATCATTAAACACTGGTAGATCCTTCCTATCGCGAAACAGTCCTCACGAGCTTGTTTACTCATTCTATATTTCCAGTTGGTGCAGAAGGTTTACTAAAGCAGTTCATTACTGATTTATTTATGATGTATTTAGATAGCAAATATGGTTCTGTCAGCAGTTGCTGGCTAAACATTTGTTGACAGACATTAATAGCATATGGTATAGCAATGAAATTATGATCTTGCAAGAGCTTTATTCTTCTTTCTATACTTTTCCGGGCCTTCTGCCTTCCATATTTTTTATTTTATTTTATCGTTGCCAATGAAGAAGGAAGCTTCAGTGGTTGGTGGGGGTGGATGGAGAGAGAGAGCCATACATTTCTGTTTTGTTTTCTTTGAGTAACCTTTAGGGTTTTGTTGGTGATGACATTAAAATCTTCTGTGCCTGTTTAGCTGTTCAATTTAATGGAAGACAAATTCTCCCAAAGGTTTAATTTACTCTTGCAAACTGAAATCAGTTCATTCACACCATGGGAAATGGTCTTAATTTTCCCAGCCTTCAGTCTACATCAAGCATATAATTCATTTCTCCCCTCTTCAGTAGTTCCCTCATTAGAAAACAAAGTTTTTTTCCCTGATATTTAAATGTTACATACTTTAAGATGAGAAATTGTTCCTCTCCTTTTTTTCTCTCTCTGTCCTCTAAAGTGCATGACTGCTTCTCTTTGACAAAGCACATTACAAACACACACAGAGAGAGAGAGAGAGACACAGTGGTACCTCTACCTACAAACACTACTTATGAACTTTTCTAGATAAGAACCAGGTGTTCAAGATTTTTTTTTGCCTCTTCTCAAGAACCATTTTCCACTTACAAACCATTTTCCACTTACAAACATGAGCCTCTGAAACTGTAACCAGAAAAGGAAGGGAGAAGCCTCCGTGGGGCCTCTCTAGGAATCTCCTGGGAGGAAACAGGGCCGGAAAAGGTGGGGAGAAGCCTCTGTGGGGCCTCTTTAGGAATCTCCTGGGAGGAAACAAGGCCAGAAAAGGCGGGGAGAAGCCTCCATCGGGCCTCTCTAGGAATCTCCTGGGAGGAAACAGGGCCGGAAAAGATGGGGAGAAGCCTCCATGGGGCCTCTCTCGGAATCTCCTAGCAGGAAACAGGGCCAGAAAAGGCAGGGAGAAGCCTCCATGGGGCTTCTCTAGGAATCTCCTGGGAGAAAACAGGACCTCCACCCTCCTTGTGGTTTCCCCAATCGCTCGCATTATTTGCTTTTACAGTGATTCCTATGCGGAAAAATTGCTTCTTCTTACAAACCTTTATACTTAAGAACCTGGTCACGGAACAAATTAAGTTCGTAAGTAGAGGTACCACGGTATACACACACACACACACATCTTTACTTGGCTCTTTTCTATAACACTGGCAGTTTTAGCCAGTGTCGAGCAAAGGCAACGAGAGAAGTGTGATTATTCACAGGAGGAAAGAGAGCAGGTGGCATCTCAGAGGTGAGAGTATCACTGAGCAAACCGGAGATATTTTAGGCTGCTCACTGTGCATTTTCAGCTTGGGGAGTCGGGTGGAGGGAGAATATAGGCAAGGTGAGTAGAATTTAAAAAGAGCGTGTGGGTTAAACTACATTTGCTGTAAGGGAGCGAAAACTGTAATGGTTTATAGACGGGGCAGCTTGCTGATTTTGTTTTCACTGATGCCCATGGGAGAGTTAGGAAAGGAAGACCAGATCCCATTTGCCAGGGACTAGAATTCACTCCCTTGCTGTTCATGCTGTAATCTATCCCCAGCCCAACACTGGGGACTGAATGATTGTGGCATATGTCCCAGTCACATTCCTTGTCAATGGCAAAGTAAAGAGAGCAAAACTAAGTGCCAAGATGTCCTGCTCCCAAAAATATGCCACATGTTCTAATAATGTGTGAGGTGGGGAGCAACTGTGCCAACTACCCCATATTGATGACATATGTGCCAACAAGTCCAAGCTCCTAGTGTTGTCGATGTAAAAAATGACAAATGTCTTCCGGATGGAAGCTCTAATTCACGCGTTATACAAAGGCACTTCCAGGAATGTAAAGAGATTAATGGGTGCAGGTC
Organism: Erythrolamprus reginae; assembly: GCF_031021105.1. NCBI lineage: Eukaryota > Metazoa > Chordata > Lepidosauria > Squamata > Dipsadidae > Erythrolamprus > Erythrolamprus reginae. The sequence goes on along the minus strand of NC_091952.1, from coordinate 22,732,559 downwards.
TACTCATCTTGTGGCATTGGTAGGTAGACTAAGATATTTTTCTAAACAGAAAACTGTTTATATATATACAGTGTTCCCTTGATTTTCGCGGGTTCGAACTTTGCGAATAACCTATACCACGGTTTTTCAAAAAAATATTAATTAAAAAATACTTCACGGGTTTTTTCCTATACCACGGTTTTTCCCACCCGATGACGTCATATGTCATCGCCAAACTAATAATTTTTGCAAATAAATAACAAAAAAATAATTATTGTTAATAAATAATTATGTTTATAAATATCAGGATCACTAAGTGTCTTATTCAATGGTGAGTACCAGTAATAATGGTGAGTAAATAATTGTTAAGGGAATGGGAAATGGTAATTTAGGGGTTTAAAGTGTTAAGGGAAGGCTTGTGATACTATCCGTAGCCAAAAATGGTGTATTTACTTCCACATCTCTACTTCGCGGAAATTCGACTTTCGCAGGCGGTCTTGGAACGCATCCCCCGCGGAAATCAAGGGAACACTGTATATATATATTTTCTTTTCACATTGACCATGAGCATAACTGTTGTCTTCATGTTGAACCCTCTCTATGTGGTGGCTATGACAACTTTAAGTAGCAGCTCTGGAGTTTAATAAAAGAGTAACAAAGAGAGTTGGTTCTTTTTTTTATGAATCAAAAATTTCATTTTCATACTAGGATTGGGAAGGGCGACATGGGAAGTACAGTGGTACCTCTACCTAAGAGTGCCTCTACTTATGAACATTTCTAGATAAGAACTGGGTTTTCAAGATTTTTTTGCCCCTTCTCAAGATTCATTTTCCACTTACAAACCTGAGCCTCTGAAACTGTAACTGGAAAAGGCAGGGAGAAGCCCCCTTGGGGCCTCTCTAGGAATCTCCTGGGAGGAAACAGGGCCAGAAAAAAATGGGGAGAAACCTCTGTGGGGCCTCTCTAGGAATCTCCAGAAAAGGCAGTGAGAAGCCTCCATGGGGCTTCTCTAGGGATCTCCTGGGAGAAAACAGGACCTCTACCCTCCCTGTGGTTTTCCCAATTGCACGCATTATTTGCTTTTGCATTGATTCCTATGGGAAAAACTGCTTCTTCTTACAAACTTTTCTACTTAAGAACCTGGTCACGGAATGAATTAAGTTCATAAGTAGAGGTACCACTGTATTCAAATAGTTTTTATTTGATTTATTTGTATTTTATTTCAGTGGGTTTGTGGTAGGATATGTTTCAAGTACTGGCTTCAATTGTTTTGTAAATTTTGTAAATTTCATCACAATTCAGGGATGGAAAGACAAGATGGGCTTATTTTGAATTTCTTTTCGATATTTTCTTCGGGAAGTGGGCAAAACTTTTATCCAAGTTCCTTTTGAATGCCTTGCTCATACCTTCTTCTTAGTCAGTTCTAAGTTTAGAAATGCCTATGGAGCAAAGGGATGTTGAAGAGGGCCTCAATGATGAAAGCTTGTCTCATTTTAATAAAAGGCTTCAACCCGGGTTGGGTTCTATTTAACTTCACCACTGGTTTGCATCATGACATTTTGTGAGCATGCACCATTTGCACGCATGTGCATTCCCTCGTGCAATTAGGCTTTTGCTCATGCTCAGTAGCTGGAATCGGCCCAAAACACAGCTGCCCTTGGCCTCTCCCATTGGTTATATAAGTAGAGAACATGAAAAGGTTCAATAAGTTCATTTCTGGATCTCGTCATTGTAATTCAAGGTCAGTTTTCCTGTTTGAACTTGCCAAGTTTTTCCTGCAATTTGGTCTTTGGAAATTTGCCAAAGATGAGCAAGGTAGTTTATGTTATCTGCTTTTCTCTGTAAGACTTCAGCAGTAGTGTTGGGCGAACCCAACGAAGTTCAGGTTTGGCGAACTCACCCGAACTTTGCCGTGAAGTTCGTGTGAGTTCACCGAACCTGAACCCGAACTTTTGCTTGCAGCAAGCAGCTGTGGTGTCCTTTTCTGTAAAAATAAACAAGGAGGTGGGGAATTCCCCAACTCCTTTTGCTTCCTTTTATTTTTACAGAAAAGGATGCTGCAGCGGTGCTGCAAGCAAAAGGAGGTGGGAAATCCCACGAAGGGATTCCGGGGGCGAGGCTTTGATATCTCCGAGACTGCCTCCTGCCGCACGAATCCCAGCGACCGATTAGGTCCCACAGAGTTGGCCTTCTCCGGGTCCCGTCAACTAAACAATGTCGGTTGGCGGGCCCCAGGGGAAGAGACTTCTCTGTGGCGGCACCGGCCCTCTGGAACCAACTCCCCCCGGAGATTAGAACTGCCCCTACTCTTCCTGCCTTCCGTAAACTCCTTAAAACCCACCTTTGCCATCAGGCATGGGGGGAACTGAAACATCTCCCCCCTGGGCACGTTTAATTTATGCATGGTATGTCTGTGTGTGTGTCTGTTAGCATATGGGGGTTTTAAATATTTAAATATTTTAAATTTGTCTGATTGCTTATGATTTGTTTCTACATGTTGTGAGCCGCCCCGAGTCTTCGGAGAGGGGCGGCATACAAATCTAAGTAATAAATAAAATAAATAAATCACAGAGACTCCTTCCTCCCCGTTTCGGCTGGCCAGGAAGTAGTCTCCGTGACATCAAAGCCCCACCCCTGGAATCCCTTGTGGGATTTCCCACCTCCTTTTGCTTGCAGCACCGCAAGCAAAAGGAGGTGGGAAATCCCACGAAGGGATTCCCCACTCTCCTCTCAGGCGGTGGCATTTCAAGGTGTTCAGCCGAACCCGAACCCAAACTTTACCCAAACTTTACAAAAAAGTTCGAGTTCGGGTTCGGTATGCCGTACACTGCAAAGTTCGGCACGAACCTGAACTTTGCAGGTTCGGTTTACCCAACACTATTCAGCAGGACTTATTTTAATTTGTTTGGACTCTTACTTGTTTTTTTTTTCCCTGAAAGATTTTAGTTGGACTTGTTTTACTTTATTGGGACTTATGACACTGCTAATCAACATAATTAGCAGCCATCACAAATAAAAAGAAGAATGCTCATGCTCTTTCGGCACCCGAGGAAAAAATGTTTTGCCATCACTGTTCTATGTTGTACTCTGAAATGGCTTTGTTTGATAGTTAGTTTTGTAGATTTTCCCTCCTCCTTTCTTTTCCTTATAGCAATATGAACCCAGAAAAATACATTCCCCCACACACAAAATGTTCCTTCCCCTTTTTCTCTTAAGATTTTCAATTTCTATACATGAAAGTGTCACTGTACTAAATGACTGTATTAATTTTTTTTAAAGCTAAGTGGTAGCCAATTGAAATGGTAAAGACAGCCAGTCAACTACTCAGGAAGGGAAGGATTTTGAAGATTTTTGGAGTGAGTGGGAGAGGAGGATACATTTATGAGTGGTGAAAAAGAAATCCTGTTTTGATATTAAAATTATTCCCTAGAAAATATGTGTCTCAGGGTCAAGCTAGACAAAGGGCTAACTCACAACATGTTGCAATTGTGTATAAATCATAAATAGGTGCTGGGGTGGAAACAGATTTCTGTCAAAACTGTGTTGTGTATGCAGAACTAACCCTTTCTGTTCAGTTTTCAGAAAAATGGGGGGGGGGATATTTCCCTACATTTATTACTAAACCAAGAAAGCACTTTGGCATTCTCATGATGCTGATGGCAATCTGGACAGATGGGGAGATGTTATCTGTGTTCTTACTTTGAGAATGATTCCAGAACAAGGGAAGACTAGATCCATTGCATGACCTAATATTTATTTTATTTATTAAATGTTTATGTCATCCTGTTCCCTATATAAAATTATTTGGCTAATATTAAAAGACTATGCAGGATTAGTCTTGGTTAATGCTTCAATGAGAGACCACAGAACAAAGAAATCCCAAAGCTATTTGATCCTAGGAGGCCAGAATGACCAACTTCGTGTCCATGAAATCCACTAGACTCTATGCATTATACAGGGTGCTTTCCAAAAGTAATCCAATTATTTTTTTAAAAAAGTAATTTATTGAACAGATTTGCACAAACACTTAAAATTCTTCAAAGTACTGTCCTTGGGCCTCTACACATTTTTTCCAGCGTCTCTGCCATGACCGGTACGCGCCCTGGAAGGCATCTTCCGGGACCTCTTGAAAGGTCTTCATCACAGGTGCAGGAAAAGTAAAGCTGTGTGCGCAGCACAACTTTTGCTACCAGTGCACCATCCTTATCTGTATCGGTAGCAATCCACTACTGCATGTTACGTACTGACGTATGGAGTATGAATTTGCATAGCCACTGCTGATTGGCTAACCTAGCAGCGGGAGAAATAAAGTACTGTCTGTGGCTAGGAGGTTTCAGGGAAGCCCTTAAAAGTGGCTACCCTGCAACCTGCCAGCAGTCCTTATTAGTTTTAGCTAGTAGACAATAAAGATGCCTGTTCCTGAGCCTCACCTTTTCATTTATGTGCAAATCTTACAGAACAGGAATAGAACTGATGGTTAGAAATAGAAAGGAAGCAAATTTTGGGAAATCTTGCCTTGGGAAGCAGTGGATGCTCCTCTCTGGAGAGATATACAAAGCAGCTGGATAGACATCTGTCAGAAATGCAATAATTTAACAATGGAGAACATATGCTTCTCCAGATGTTGTACCACAGTTTCCCAGCTCTGCTGCCAGCTTGCCCAATTGTTTAGGATTGGTACTTTAACCTGCTGGAGTTATATCTTGCATTTAATTTTAGCCAGGGGTTGGAATATATTATCTCCTAAACTCCTTCTCCCTTCAAAATTCTGTAAGTTTATGATTAATTTCTGTCTATGACAGATTCCACTCCTGGCAATAGTAAAGTTCATATAGTTAGACAGATTGGAGACAGACCCCCTATAATTTGGCTTGGCAGAATTGCAATTGCCTCTAATGTGTGAACAATCCTATGTGGGGGATTTGAGGGAAGACTTTTTTTGTTTTGATTACAAAGTTTTCGATTAAGACTTAGAGTCAAAATTCCTTGGCCTTTTCAAGGGGATTCTCATTTGCAGCATTCCATTTGCAGAAGTTGTAAATGTGCCATAAAGAGCTTTTCTTGCAACTATCTTAATGTGTTCATTAGCAGCCTCTGAAGATATCTCTCTTTTAGGGTTTTTTTTTCAAGAGGTCACCACCTGAAGATTCTTATCATATTTTGTTACCCCACTTCTTTTGCTAATTCATGGCTAGATTCAAAGGCTGCTTTGCTAATTCATGGCTAGATTCAAAGGCTGCTTGCTGTTGGTTATAGTTTTGGTAGTTCAGTACTTTGTTCTTCTTGGCGGCATTTTAGCGTCTACATTTGCATGCCACCTCCATACCTGTCTATGGAAGGACTAAGTGTAAAACAATCCGATGAATGAAATTTCAAATAAATTAGTACAAAGCTTCTAATAAGCTTTTCAATGAGCATTTCAGACATTTGCCAAATCTGTTCCACCAATAACTACAGCAAGGTAAAAGACACAAAACAATTTTTGTTCCTTTGAGAAAATGCCAATCAATATGCAGTTTGGTCTCCAGGTACAGGAAAGAGTCAGGAATTAAATCGGTGATTGCAATGTTACTTTGGTACTCTTGGTGCAAGTTCAGAATTTAATCTGAAGCATAATGTCTCTGCTCCTATTTAGAATTTGCGGTGTTGATCTTAGAAGCATTCAATATGTATGGGAAAGGGTTCCTCTAAGCCTTGCATTTGTATTAGCTAGATTTTAATTTTGCAGAGTTCCAGTGCAAAATCCCTACAGGAATTTTCTACACTTAATGTATCAGCGGGGATTATGTTGAAGTTTGTAAGGGCTTTGACTCCCTCTTGAAACAAAGCTAATAAAAAAACATGCCTCAATTAGAAATAATACATTGAGTCCCTCCTCCTCCTTTTTTCCTTCTCTCGACATTCTCATGACCTATTTCTGGATTTCCAATAGATATAGTACAGTGATTATCTTTAAATAAATAATGTGATTAGGGACTGGTGAGTAGTGTTCCACCTCTCCCCTCGGTACTGTTAAATTTGGCTGAAGTTCAGCCCGGTCTTTGTCTATATTTCTTGGCTTGTTTTACTGCTAAAGGTAGTAGCGGGGCTTCAAATGATAGGTTATTCTTCCAAAACAAAGGTTGGAATCTTGAAATAGTCTTTTAACAGAGTTGGAAGCAGTGATGGGCTCCTACGGGAACGGTCAGGAATGCAGTTCCGGTAGCAAAATTTGGAGCTCCACCCCAGAGCACCCAATTTGCACTGAAAGATGTTGAAACAAAATGCATAAGCCATGCCCACAGTGTGGTAGTAAAAATTTTGGTAGACCATCACTGGTTGGAAGGGATCTTACAGGTCATCTAGTCTAACTCCCTGCCCAAGCAGGAGACCCTACATCTGCCTCTACCTAGGTTCGAACTCACAACCTCCTGATTGTGAAGCAAGAGTTCCATCTCCAGGCCACCTTCTCTTTTCAGGGTGCAGCCCTTAGTGGATTTAAGCCAGAATGCCCAGATAAAGATGGTGCATAGAGTCACTGAAACAGCTAGGGTTAG
>NC_091952.1:22688544-22721044 GCF_031021105.1 Erythrolamprus reginae | reverse complement strand
ACAATGTTAAAATGATGCAAAAATGTTGTGCTCCAGCTTGAAAGTGAAATTTTTAAAAAAATCCTTTACTTGAAAAAAAAAAGTTATGTTTTCTAATTGCCGGAATAGCCAGTGCCAAGCCCTTGTGAGGTATTGTGCTTCATCCCTTGTTTTTGAAGTGCCAAGATGGTTGGCATAACTGACTACCAAACTTATCCCTTCTGAGAAAGGACTTCTACCACTGGCCAAGTTCAATTGTGTCAGATTTATAGCTTGTTGACAGTAGTCTACGTTAGTTACTATAGCAAAAAGCAGGTTGGTGCAGTGAGATACAGCCCTAAACACCAGCCAAGACTTTTTACTGGTGCAGTAAATGTGGTATTTTACCATCTTAAAAAATTAAATGCTTATTCCTGTTCTTAATTATTCACTAATTGTTAAGCAACAGAAATATGACCCAGTCACATAAAGTATAAAAGTAAGTTTTGATTTAAAAGTATTTCAGACTGGCTAATTTTGAGCCTATCTTTGCAGTATAATTCAAGTCCTAGTTGTGTTGGTAGGAACAGGATAAATCATTCCACTAGCACAAGTAGGAGCCAAAATGCGGTTGGCCAAGTGAAAGAAACCGAGAGCTGAGAAAACAAGTAGGTCAAAAATAACATTGGCATTGCCACCCTCAGTTCTGATAACTCTGAGCTCTGATAAATGATTTAAAGATGTAATAAAAACATCCAGCTATTTACATAATGTCAGAGTTTTCTACATTATTCTTATACAATTATTATTATTATTATTATTATTATTATTATTATTATTATTATTTAGATTTGTATTATTATTATTTATTAGATTTGTATTATTATTATTATTATTATTATTATTATTTATTAGATTTGTATTATCCTTTGTGTAGACAATTGATTATTGTGTATTGTCTGGAGTAGAGTAGGGTAGGGTAGGGTAGGGTAGGAAAGATAATAGAATAGAATAGAACAGAATAGAATAGAACAGAATAGAATAGAATTCATTACTGGCCAAGTGGAATTGGACACACAAGGAATTTGTCATTGGTGCATATGTTCTCAGTGTAATAAAAGAAAATATACATTCATCAAGAATCGTGAGGTACAAATAAGCAATCAATATTAATATAAATCATAAGGATACAAGCAACTAGTTACAGTCATTCAGTCATAAGTGGGAGGAGATGGGTGATAGGAACGTTGAGAAGACCAATTGTAATGGTAACGCAGCTTTAGTGAATAGTTTGACAGTGGTGAGGGAATTATTTGCTTAGAAGAGTTATGGCATTCGGGAAAATATGGTTCTTGTGTCTTGTTGTCTTGATGTGCAGTGCACAGCAAGACAACTTCTTATGTTCCTCTTATAATAATAATCCCAGCAGTGGGTTAAAAAAAAAATCCCCTGAAATTTTTGAAACCCAATTCACTGCTTCATATCTGATCCACGCTTGGATTTACTTGTTTTAATGGATTAATTCAACTGAAGCTGTATTGCAGCGTTTCTGAATAATTTCATATGGATAGAATTTAAACCTAGAGTCCTGGATGTTGATTATGGGTTTATTGCTGCACTTATGCAAACATAGTACAGAGAGAGACATAAGGGTGAATCAGGCTTCCCCGAATTGCTTGCACTTCCTCCTTAAACAAGTTGGATAGCGATATTGTTTCTTAAAAACAATATGACCTCATTTGTAAAGCAATGCTCATACTAAACTAGTCAGCTGTTAAATATGCCCGGGACTGTGCATTAAGGAGGAAGCTTAAACCAGAATTTCAATTATTTTCTGGACACATTTAAAATTATAATACTATACCAGGCTTGGTAATATTGTTCACCCAAATTATTCACAAAGTATCATATCAATCTCTCACAATTGCTTATTGCTTACAGATCTGAGAAGTTAGTCAAAGGAAGATGCTGCCTAGGATAATGACCTTCATGCTAAGCTTTGTGATTTGATAGCGATATGTCCAAAACTGCAGAAATGTAACAGTCAAACATCAGCTATAATGTTCAGTAGAAAAGGAAACGTGGCTTCATTTGGATCTCTGGTTCAGTCTTATGGTCTTGTGTGAGTGTTGTGAGTGGTCCTTGACCAAATTTTTATTTATTTACTTATTAGATTTGTATGCCGCCCCTCTCCGAGGACTCGGAGTGGCTTCCAACACACAGTACAGTCTACAAATCCAATATTAAAACAGAACACATTAAGAAACCCTTATTAAAAAACAATCACACTACTCAACAAACCATACATAAAGCAGGACAGCTGGGGAAATCAATTTCCCCATGCCTGGTGACATAGGTGGGTCTTCAGGAGTTTGAAGAAGGCAAGGAGCGTGGGGGCCATCCTAATCTCCAGGGGGAGCTGATTTCAGAGGGTCGGGGCCACCAAAGAGAAGGCTCTTCCCCTGGTCCCGCCAAATGACATTGTTTTGTCGACGGAACCCGGAAAAGGCTGACTCTGTGGGACCTAATCGGTCACTGGGATTCGTGCGGCAGAAGGCGGTCTCGAATTAAAGATTCTAAGGAGGATGAGCCAGGCCCATTTTGGTACACTGGGCCAGTAGTTTTTTCCAGTTGATGCAGAGAGTGAGAGTGAAGGAGAAATAGACCTGGATGAACCTGAAAGACCACCAGATGTGGCAGATATGCCAATGACAGTACAGGAAGACAGTAGACAGTAGAGGAAGAGGAGGAGCCTTTGCTAGATGCTTTTGGAAGACTAAGAAAAAGACAAGAATACTTGTATGGGAAAAGGAAGTAGTCTGTAGTTTGTAACTCTATGGGATTGTTGAGCATTCCCCATAGGTATTTAAGGGTGGCTGATGGGAAATTCAGGGTGGAGTTTCAAAGTTTTGTAATGGAGTCAGTTGATGTTTGAGGTTACCATTCATGTTATGCTAGCCAACTGTTCTTTCCCTGCTAAAATCCATGGAGTAGAATTGCCCTGTCTCTGGAGAGGTTGGAAAGCTGTAACTGTAAGTCAGTGAAACCGGAGACTCTTTATCTCTTAAAGGAATTCGCAATTAGCTTTGATCTTCAGCAGCAGCCTACCTTTTAACTTCTCTTGCTGAGGAGCTACCAAGATGAACTCACATGCATGAATTTGGCTTGTTTAAATGATGCTTTCTATATAAAAAGATTGATTTGAAATGCCAGCATGTGGATTCCTCCTTTGTTTTCAAACTGCGTAGGCCCGGCATAGAACAGTGAGAGGAAAAGGTAAAAGACACCAAGAAGAAATTGAATAAAAGAAAGTCAGAATTCAAACCAGCCAAGCCAAATTTTGTTCATATTAATCCAATGGAAAAATAATTGGGAGCCCAGGAGAGCATTGTTTATGGTAGATTCTGCCCTCAATCCCTGGCATTACCACCTCAAGGTCTCTTGACTTTAGAACATTCTCCAACAAAATATTTTTTTGGGGGTGGTGGAGATTTGACTTTTGAACCTTTTTTGTAATTTTTATTGGCCAAAGCATTTTAAACAGAATTTTGCCCCTGTTTTGTTTATGGTTTCTATCTCTCTGTTTACCTTTGTTTGCTTAAATTGCTATTGATGTTTGAGTGTAATGTGTTTACCTTGGTGGGATTAATATATTCATGCTTTTGTGCACTATCGCAGAATCCATTCAGATGAAGGATATAGCTATAGATATAATGCCTGTGGGAATTTAAAAGTGAATGCTGCAGTGCTACACAAGGGATATCCTACATGTCAGATTTCAAGGAGATTGAGTAATAATAATTGCCTAATAGGCTTGTTTCTAACACTGTGAACAGAATTGTGAGTTTCTGTGTACAGAAATGTGGATCACACCACGAATGTAAGAATTCATAAGAAGCAACCGATCCTGCTACACTTCTGTCAATGCCCACAATTATACAAGACAACCTAGGTCATTGTCCTATTCCATCATTACCAAGGCACCCCAGCAAGCAACCTCCCCAAAGAATGTCTATGGAGGTTCCCAGTTATCCAGGTCATGGCTGTGCCAAAGGGACTTTTTCAAAAGGAAACTGGACTTTGTTTTGTGTGGGTTTTTTCTCCTTGGAGACATTTCACATATCATCCAAGAAGCTTCTTCAGAACTTCAGAAAGGGAAAGGGAAATGGGAAAGGGAAAATATTAACCCAAATCATATTATCAGACATATAGTTTTTGTAAATATGAGTCAACATTTCAGAATATTTTCAGAATCCAAAAAGATTGCTAGGATAGGATAGGATAAAATAGGATAGGATAGGATAGGTTGGAATAGAATGGAATGGAATAGAATAGAATAGAATAGAACAGAACAGAACAGAACAGAACAGAATTTTATTGGCCAAGTATGATTGGACATACAAGGAATTTGTCTTTGGTGCATATGCTCTCGGTGTACATAAAAGAAAAGATATGTTCATCAAGAATCCTAAAGTACAACACTTAATGATAGCCCAGCTACAAATAAAAAATCAAATCATATTAGGAAACTGTCAATATAAACCGTAAGTTACCATCATGCAGTCATTAGTGGGAGGAGATAGGTGATAGAAATGATGAGATGAGGCATGCCGAACCCGAACCTGAACTTTTTTTAAAGTTCAGGTAAAGTCGGGTTCGGTGTTCACTCGAATACTGTGAAACACCGCCACCCAGGAGGAGAGTGGGGAATCCCATCGTGGGATTCCCCATCTCCTTTTGCTTGCGGTGTTGCAAGCAAAAGGAGGTGGGAAATCCCATAATGGGATTCTGGGGACGGGGCTTTGACGTCACGGAGACTACTTCCTGGCTGGCCGAAACGGGGAGGAAGGAGTCTCCCTGATGTCAAAGCCCCGCCCCCGGAATCCCATTGTGGGATTCCCCACCTACTTTTGCTTGCAGCGCCGCTGCGGCATCCTTTTCTGTAAAAATAAAAGGAAGCAAAAGGAGGTAGGGAATTCCCCACCTCCTTGTTTATTTTTACAGAAAAGGACGCCGCAGCAGCTTGCTGCTGTTTGGGTTCGGGTTTGGGTTCAGCGAACTCACCCAAACTTCATGGCAAAGTTTGGGTGAGTTCGCTAAACCCGAACTTCTTTGGGTTTGCCCAACACTAGTCATAAGTATGAAAAATGGTTATAAGTCAATTTTTCAGCACAGTTGTCATTTGAAAGGTCTCTAAACAAACTGCTATAAGTCAAGGACTACCTGTATATTCTCTGTGAACATTTCATGATACATAATGTAGGTAGATCATCTATCAATTACCATTAGGGTATACATGTGCAAATGCATCTTTGATAGCATTAGCAATAGCATTTAGACTTATATACCGCTTCACAGTGCTTTACAACTCTTTCTAAGCAGTTTGCAGAGAGTCAGCATATTGCCCCCAACAATCTGGGTCCTCATTTCACCGACTTTGGAAGGATGGAAAGCTGAGTCAATCTTGAGCTTACTGAGATTCGATCTGCCAAACTGCTGGCAGCCGGTGATCAGCAGAAGTAGCTTGCAGTACTGTACTCTAACCACTGTGCCACCGAGGGGCCTAATGATGATAAGCTTGCATAGATAATGTAGATAAACAGGAACATAAATAAATGGTAAGCCTGCATATAGAATATTTCAAACATACTGAAATGATTACAGCAGTTTAATAGCATAAATGAAGCTTATTATAATTACAACATTTCTCATCAGGATATGCATCTTGTTTCAAGTGACCTTCAAAGTTTTTGGCTACGATAAGATTTGAACGGGGAATCTTTTAGTTCACAAAATTACCCTGTAAAGAAAGGACTCCGTTCTTAGCTCTTTCACTCTTTAAGTAGTAATTTTTTAAAATTAGCATTCTTACAGTTATGAATGATGATAATAAAGTTAAAAGCCATTTTGAAAGAAGCTGTAACCAAGAGAAGTCATCTGATATAGGCCATATGTAAGCATTTTAATATAATTGAGCCGAAGGTCAACAGTGCTTATTTTTCTAAGGTGAATAATGCACTGTTGGGAAGAGATCTAATTTTAGAATAGGAAATGTTGTGCTGTATGCACAATTTTTGACTCTGATAAAGAGTCCTGGAGAGAAAATGCTGATCTTACAACGGCATTATTCGATACGTTTTCTTTTTCATAGGATGGAGAACTTCCTCTCACTTTCCCCAAGACCATGGACTTTGTAATTACCTCCATCAACTATTTCTCATACACTTTGGAGGAAAAGGGTTTAAAGGAAGAGGGGGGGTGTCAGTCTTCCAAATTTTTCACACTGTCAAATCAAAATGGTTGAACATATCTAGTTGTCACTCTGGTACATTTCATCACTTCCAGCAGACGTGGTAGATAAATCCACAGTAACTCAATTTAAACATGCCTGGGATAAACATATATCCATCCTAAGATAAAATACAGCAAATAGTATAAGGGCAGACTAGATGGACCATGAGGTCTTTTTCTGCCGTCAGACTTCTATGTTTCTATTAGGAAGTGAGATTTTCAGCTCTACAATATCAAACCAAATTTTATAAGCCTATTTAATTCTTGTCTCTACTATTTTTGTTAGTTTCTATGAATGTCTACTTTCATTATTGCCTATGCTAGAGCCAAATGGCAAAAAAAACAATAACAATAGCAACAACAACAACAGCAACAGCAACAATAACAATTGCAACAACTCTGGCATATGCCAGTGAAAGTGGTTCCAGTGGCATGCTGGGCGCAGTGCCAAAGGATCTCAGCAGACATTTGAAAACCATCAGAATTGACAAAATCTCCATCTGTCAATTGCAAAAGGCCGCTTTACTGGGATCGGCAAACATAATTCGCCACTACATCACGCAGTCCTAGGTGCTTGGGAAGCGCCCAGCTGATGATAAAATACAAAATCCAGCATAGCAATCTCATTTGCTGTGTTCTATTGATGATGATAATGATGATGATGATGATGATGATGATGATGATGATGATGATGATAATAATAATGATGATGATGATGATGATGCATTGATGGTGAATTTGTCACTACACCACTTGAACACCATGACATTGACAAATCCATCATCCATGAATTGCAAAAGGCAGCGTTTCTTGGAACGTTTTCCATCTTGCAACAATGTCTGTAACACCATCAAACATCCAGACCTATCTATCCCAGATCCTTGGAAAGGACTCGATAGGTAGACAAAAATGTCAAACCCAGTCTGAACATGTGACATGCCATAATAACATAACAATATCAGCAAAGGAAGACGTGATTTTCTGATGTTCTACCAACCCTAATGTGGATAAAAATTGGTTGGTATTTGTTTCTTCTATCTGCAATTTTTATACTGTTTCTATCAAACTGAAAGGGGTTTTTTAGTAGCTGCTTATTTTAAATGTACAAAACCCTTGTGTGTAATTCCATTAGCTGCCCTACAGCACTGCAATCTACAGTTTCCCTGAGGCTGTTGTGAAATATTGATGAAATCCTTGCTTTTGTGGCTTCCTCTGATACACTAAACAGTTGTCTGATGTTAGTTGGACTTGAATGAAACTGTTCAGAGCTATATCAGTGGCGACGACTTCAAAGGCTGTTAGGCTTTTACTTTTTTTTCTTTTTTAACAAACTGAAGTTTCAAAGCCTTTCCATGTAATACTTTAAAAAGAAAAAGAAAGTTCATATCAACTAAACCACATAATGGCATCTTACATGCACATATATTTCCCTCTATTGACACATTTGTATTTTTATCATTTAACTTTTTCATTTAAAAGAAAGAAAAGAAAGAAAAAGAAAGAAAGAAAGAAAGAAAGAAAGAAAGAAAGAAAAAGAAAGAAAATTATAGTTTGTATAATCTGCACTTTAACATAGCCTAAAGGCATCCTAAGTCAAACTGTAGAAGAAGCTAAGAATGAACTGACAAAATAAATCTATTCAAGTTACCTGTCTGTTAGACGGCAAGCATATTCCTTTCTTTTCTCATGTTTTCCCATTCACCACAGACACATTGCAGGAAGCACTGAAGAAAAAGAAACATCTCAGCTAAGCATCCCATTTTTCTCTGAAGATCTGGGGCATTTTGCATTTCAAATAACAGAGCACGAAATAAAATAAAGTAAAATGAAAAATAAAATAAAAGTATCTACCGACAATCCCTCTTTTCATACTGCAAATTTTGTTCAGGGAAAAAAAAATGTGAGCACTACAAGTAATCCTTGATTTACAACAGTTCGCTTAGGGACTGTTCAAAGTTGGCAAGAGCACCGAAGAAAGTAACTTATGACTGTTTTTCAGACTTACAACCATTGCGGAATCCCCATGGTCACGTGATTAAAATTCAGATGCTTGTCAATTGACTCATATTTATGATGGTAGCAGTCTCCCGCAGTTGTGTGATCCCCTCAGTGGTGGGCTGCTAGCCGGAAGGCCTAAGAGAACACAAGGGAATGTGTGCAAGAGAGGAAGAGAGAGAGAGAGACAGAGATGGGGACAAAGGCCAAGACAGAGACAGAAAGAGATAGAGAGGTGAGGGAGGTGGAGAAGAACAATATCCATATTTAGAAGGCTCCACCTGCCAAAGAACACAGCTGCGAGAGCAATCATGGGCTTTCCTAAATATGCCCATGTTACACCAACACTTTGCAGTCTGCATTGGTTGCCAATCAGTTTCCGGTCACAATTCAAAGTGTTGGTTATGACCTATAAAGCCCTTCATGGCATCGGACCAGAACATCTCTGGGACAGCCTTCTGCCGCACAAATCCCAGCGACCAGTTAGGTCCCACAGAGTGGGCCTTCTCCGGGCCCCGTCGACAAAACAATGTCGATTGGCGGGACCCAGGGGAAAAGCCTTCTCTGTGGCAGCCCCGGCCCTCTGGAACCAGCTCCCCCCAGAGATCAGAATTGCCCCCACCCTCCTCGCCTTTCGTAAGATCCTTAAAACCCACCTCTGTCGTCAGGCATGGGGGAACTGAGATATCCTTTCCCCCTAGGCCCATACTATTTATACATGGTATGTTTGTGTGTGTGCTTGTTTGGTTTTTAATAAGGGTTTTTAGTTATTTTAAATATTAGATTTGTTATATGCTGTTTTTATTGTTGTTGTTAGCCGCCCCGAGTCTATGGAGAGGGGCGGCATGCAAATCAAATCAAATCAAATCAATAAACAAACAAACAAACAAACAAACAAATAAATGTTCTTCCAATCTTTTACCTTCTTAGACTGTTTTCATCTCTGCCGCTGAAGTATCTTTTACTGTAGCTTGCACCTGCAAGACATTTCAATCTTCTGCTCACTGTAAAAAAAAAAAAATAACAATTCCTGAGGTTTAATTGAAAATAAGGCCTTGCAACTAATTACAACAGAGAAAATGATTTCACGAACTCTTTTTGGATGCAGGAGATAAATTTCTCGGGATATTCTATGCTAGATTTGGGGGGAATAAACATTTCTTCTGAGATTACAGATTCCAAAATTCCTACTGAAATGTCTTTTCAGCCCCTCACACCTGATTGCCTACTGTTTTAGTTTTGGGGGGATGGGGGGGGGGAGAGGCAGCCATAATGTTTTCAGTGGTGATAGCAATTGTTACCTCTCTGCTTCTGCCTGGCAGCGCCCCCTTGTGGAAAATCACTTATGTCTCTTCTGGGAGCATCTTTTTTTGTTAGTACCAAGAGCACCCTATATGAAAAGTGGATGAAAATTAAAAATTAAAAAAGAACATTATTATTTAATACAACACTTAATCACTGCAGTCAGGATCACCATAGTACAAAATTGGAAGAGAGAAGACACACCAACAGAAAGAGATATGATTAAAAAAAATATTTGATTGTGCAGAATTTGATACATTAACACAAAAACTTAAAAATAACAAGCAAACACGTGATACTGATATGTGGAAAGATTTTTATCATTGGGTTGAAAACCTGAAAAAAAAGAATAGCTGTACATAATGTGTAAAACAAAAAGTTAGACATAGTATAGATAAAACTGGAATTATAAGTAAAAACAAGAATATAAATGATTAAGATTGTAAGCAACACTTTATTTATTTATTGTAAGATATTTATTATTATTATGACTATTAACCAACGTTGCACTAATGATTACGCTGACACTATAGACCATAGAATTGCAAAATAGAAACTATCGAAGATACAGTGTGGAGGGGGGGGAGGGATATGTGTTGTATTGTCCTACAACAGACATATTACAACTGTATTTACAAGTTGAAAAATACAATGTGCTGTTCTTTTTGTTTTTAATATGTATATATTCAATAAAAATTTTCTTTGGAAAAGAAAAGTGGATTGTGATGGGAAGAAAGAAAATCAGAGTACAGGTTGGGCCACTTCATATCACTGTGGGAGCAGGGAGTTCCTCATCTCATAATAGCAAAAATAGGAATAATTTGTATCAGTTGACAGTATGAACAAAATAAGTCTCCATTCAGAACAGGCAGAACAGTGTCATTTTGGCTGAGAGTTAAGGAACGCACAAAAGCATACAGATTATTTAGTTTTTCCCCCACCCCATGCAATTATACATTATTATTATTATTATTATTATTATTATTATTATTATTATTATTATTATTATTATTATTTATTAGATTTGTATGCCGCCCCTCTCCGTAGACTCGGGGCGGCTCACAACACAATAAAACAATTCATGACAAATCTAATAATTTACAATTTAAAATATTTTTAAAAACCCATTATTAAAAAGACATACAAACATACCATACATAAATTGTATAGGCCCGGGGGAGATATCTCAGTTCCCCCATGCCTGGCGACAAAGGTGGGTTTTGAGGAGTTTACGAAAGGCAAGGAGGGTAGGGGCAGTTCTAATCTCTGGGGGGAGCTGGTTCCAGAGAGTCGGAGCCGCCACAGAGAAGGCTCTTCCCTTGGGGTTCCTAGAAAGGACTAGACAAGCAAGAGCCTAATAGAGGTTGGGTTTGGGGTGTAAGTGAATGTATTTGCATCTCTCTCCTTGTGTGCGTATATTAAGGATCTACCTGAAATCAGAAATTCAAGTAGCTGCTTTTCTTCTGTTTCTTTTAAATGGTTGTCACTCAATAAATTGTAATCAATGAAATCTACATCCATTTGATAAAGGCTAAAAGAATAATTGTAAAGAAATCTTTACAATCTGGATCTTAAAATAGCACAGGAATTTTTCACAGCTGGCACCTGCTTTGTCAAACTTACAAAGTTTAAGATGGACTCGCATTGCATTGGGTAGGAAGAATCACCATCTGCATCAACACACCTTTTCACAAAGACCAGCTTGTGTGAATGCTTACCAGCCTTGTCTAGTTTATTTGAATATTCTCCATCTTCCTCTCTAGGCAGTTTGGCATATTTACAAAAGGTCTGGATTACATTCACTCAATGTTTTTATCGATTCCAAGTACATATAGAACGTAAATGGATCCCAGAATAATCTTGGTAAATAAAAATGATGCCAGAGTTTCTGGCCTGATATTGTCCCATTTATTTCATTTATATGAGAAGAAGTTTAAAATTATATGGTCAGGTGAGCAAGAAGTGTGCTGGATATCAAGCAAGGTATCTGTGGGCACAGAGGGAACATGATGCTGTGTCCAAATTTATTTACTTGTAAAATTTATATGCCACCCAACTCTACTTGGACAACAATTTAAAAAACAATTTAAAAGTACATTAATAACCCTTAATAAAACTATACATATCTTTCTATCATTCATGACGGAATCAAGATAATAACCTCAGGCCTGCCAGAAAAGTAAGGTCTTAATGGCTTTCCAGAAGGCCAGTAAGGTGGGGTTAGTACAGATCTCCAGAGGCAGTTGGTTCCAGAGCATTGAAGCCACCACAGAGAAGGCCCTTCCCCGCAGTCCCGCCAACCGTCATTGTTTGGCGACTCTGTGGGCCTTATTGGCCACTAGGAGGTGTGTGGTAGAAGGCAGCCCTGTAGATCGTCTGGTATTAAAAAGCATTGCTTTTGAAAGTGATCCCAAAGTGCTTTTTCAAATAGCAGCTGGAGTTTGTTTCTCCTTGAAGATGTTTCAGTTCTGACCCAAGATGCTTCTTCGTTTTTTCTACAGAACTGGAGAAACTTCTTGGGTGAGAAGCAGAACATCTTTAAGGAAAAACAAAGAAAGTCCAGTTGTCTTTTGAAAAAGCACCTTTGAGACAACCATGACTTCAATGACTGAGAATCTCCATAGATGACTTTAAAGTCATCAGCCTATGAGAATTAAACTGTGTCAAGATCAGGGATTTGTCCCAAGAGGCAGGACCTGCATTCCAGAGGATCGGGACAGCAAATTTTAGATAGTTTGGTTGGGAATAAGAAAGTCAAGGAATAGTAGCATATCTTTAGCAATGCAAGTAGTTTGCTTTAGTTTTCCAAGTTCTCTTTATCAGTGAGGAACAATAAAGGAAACTGATAGGATTAAATTCTCAGGGAGATTCGCTGAACTGAATCACATTTCCAAGTCAGATAGTGTAACGGTTTGTGAGAAGTTCCTTGAGAGACAGGAGGAGGAGGAAGAAGAGGAAATAGGCAAAAGTTAGATTTAGTATACATTTTGGATAAATGATTGAATCTGATGAGTGTGTATGTCTGTATATGGGGTTTTAACACTTTTTAACTATCTATATTAGTCTTTTAAAGTAAATTAGATTTCTTTTATGCATTGTTGTATTTATAATATTGTACGCCACCCTTAGTCACTGTGAGAAGGGCGGCAGAGAAATCTAATGAACAAACAAACAAACAAACAAACAAAGAATGAATGAATGAATGAATGAATGAATGAATGAATGAATGAATGAATAAATAAATAAATAAATAAATAAATAAATAAATAAATAAAATGCAAGTGATTTGTTGTAGAGAAAACGGATTGGAATTTCATCAGCACAATTATGTAGAGTTACTATATGCTACCAGAAAATATATACAGCTGATTTAAAGAATGGTAGGCAGATGTTCCATGTGTACCCAGCACTCTTCAAAGTTTCCTTTTGTCTTTGAATCTAAAACTTTGTACAGCTTTACTTAAATGTTTCTTAGACAATTTCCTATTACAGAGGGCTATTGTCATTTCTGGCACACAGAATTAATTACTTTTAATTTTCATGGTTATTGCTAGCATACATATTTTATTGAGATTTTAAATATTTTTTAGTTATAAACCATGAAAAAAGAATATACACACAAATATGCACAGCAAAATGTTATATCAGGATATCCTGAAACAAAGCAAACATGTCATCTCACAATGGTGTCTGCAAATTTATGTTAAAAATACTTTTCTAAAATACAAAAATAAATAAATAAATCCCTACCCTGAAACATAAAACCCTGTTATAATATAGCAAGAAAAGCAATTTACACCATTGCTTTCCTTGCTATATTATAAGGGGGTGCTGATAAATGACCAGTGTTGCAGAGAGAGCATGTGGGAGTTTATCCATTTGGAGGACGAGTGTTGTTTGATTTGGACTGTTCCAGGACTTACAAAGACTTTTTGGATATTTCACAGCTAAGTACATCTTGTGGACTCTTGAAGGGGGGTGGCTGTGACGCCTTCACAGCTGCCTTTATCTGCTCTGTTTTGTTTTTGCTTTTTGCAGCATTCCAGGCTTGTGGTTTGTGGGAGAGCACTTAGGCTGTTTAAAGTGCATGTGTACAATACTTTTGTTTTGATAAACCGACTTTATGTTTACTGAGACTGTGTGAGTCTGAGTTTACCTTGCTAACTCATTAGAGGGGCTCTTAGTGAAGGGCCGTTGTAACACAAGGTACCATATTTTTCGGGGTATAAGACACACTGGAGTATAAGATGCACCTTAGTTGTTGGGGAGGAAAATAAGGGAAAAATCTGCCTACCAGGTATTCATCTGGTTAGTGTCCTTAGTCTGGTCACCTTCAGCACATTATTTTATCTTCTGGTTAGGGCTTTAAAAAACCTTATTCAGAGGAAATAGCAATGACAATGCTTGTAAGCCAGGAAGATCGTTGACTCCTCATTAGGACTGGGGGGAAAAGCTTTAAAAAAACCTACTTTTGGAGCATAAGATATACCCAAATTTTCAGCCTCTTTTGGGGATGGAAGAAGGTGCAACCTATACTCCGAAAAATATGATAATTAGTATTGCAGGCATAATATTAGTCTACCCTGATGTAGCTAAAAAAGTTGACTGGTACTAAGTTAAGGAACTGTGATATACCATCCCTTTCTTTGGATAGGCACAACCCACACTTTGGAGTTTAGGCATACTACTCCACTACTGACAATAGAGAGAGAGAGGGTAGATTGTCACTGAATATGAACCAAAGCACAGTATATCCAAACATAAGGATCTTTGTAGAATTTGAAAAACAAGGTAGTTAATCTCTTGAATTAAAAATAATGGGGCTGGATAAATCAATGGCATTTTTGTTTGTCTATTGTGGAATTAAATATGGTCTCGCATCCACTTAACAAAATATACTATGATCCGCTTTTTAAAAACACAATATTTTAAAAATATCTTTAGCCCAAATTGAGAAAGTTTTTATGACGAATCCTTCTAAATGTTCTGGAATATCAAAGGGCAACTAGCATTTTGTAAAGAATGAACCCAATATTGCAAAGTGTTTTTTCCCCCTATATCTAGATTGCCCTTTCTCAAGAAATACATTTTTGCGCAAATAAACTGATTGCATAAAATGGCCTTAATTTGTGTAACGAAAGAGTTGCAACTATGTTTTTTTAAAAAAGAAAGATGAAAGTTGTTCTATCAGAAGCTCTTTTACTAATCAAGCATTCTGATGAATTAATCTCCTGCATTTCAATTTCTATGACAATTTCCATATGGTGGAACCTTAAGGAAATCATTTGGAAGGCTCTCTGCACATTCATTAACTACTTTGAGCATCTGTATTTTAACTGCTTTAAAATACCAAAGCAATTTTTTTGGGTGGGGGAAGAAGGAAAGTGCCTTTAAATATATGCAAATATCCAATCATATCTTCCTTCCTTCCTTCCTTCCTTCCTTCCTTCTTTCCTTCCTCCCTCCCTCCCTCCCTCCCTTCCTTCCTTCATTCCTCCCCCCACATTTTAATAAAGAAAAAATTATTTGCATTCTAATTTAATTCAATTGCTTTGTGGACTTTTTGATAGACCCTTCCTATCTTTGTTTCATGTTGTGTGTTCATTGCTAACACACAATAATTTTAAGAACAATTCTCTCATTTCTTGCTTTGTAAAGGTTATAGTATACAAGTCAAAGCATATGATTTTTTTTTTAAAAAAAATCCCTGTATTGTGAAGGAGTAGTTAACACTGGCTATTACATCTGCTTTTGTATATTGGTTCACTTAAGAGAACATAAAAATATCACTAGAAAAGAATAGTAGAAAACAGCAAGAGAAATGTACCTACAGGTAGCCCTTGACTGTTAAAGTGTTTATTTAATGATTGTTCAAAGTTACTTCACAAATGTCTTACTGAACAACAGACATCTGAGTCTCAGTTGAGGTCCTAAATTGAGGATTACTTGTATTCATAAAAGTAAAATTAGTGGTTGCATTGAGATTTCAGATCAACCTAAGATAATGTCTCAGGAACAATCCCAAGGCATAAAATCAGCCTCTTGATTTTGGTAAAATTTTAGATTAGTCAGATGATGAAGCTGAAATTACAGCTAAAATTAGCTTGACATGTTAACTTCCTAATTCACGCTTTGCGGATAGTGTGGTAGCTTCTAATAGTTAAAATTGGCCAGTGTGTATTGGCAGAGTGGGATTTCAGCTTATTCCAATCTTAACAAGTCCCAAATAGAAATTGCTACAACATGATAGCCATTTAGAATTGGCAGTATTGGGCTTGACACAGCAGTTTGGCTCTGTGGACTGAATCCAGATTAAATTAGTTTAATTTGAGTCCTACTGAAATTAATGGACCAAGGTAATGATGATTTAACTAATGCCCCATTGATTTCAGTGTGAACTCTATGCAACTAAGTTAAGATGGATTTAACCCAATATTCAGCAGATCCATATGTGACATATGCAGCTAAATTCATAGAGGGACTCTAAGGGATTTCCATCTAATTTTCTACATAATTACCATCATTTATTCAAATGCCATGATTATTTGATGAACCCATGGCCATCTCCATTCAAGATGAGATACAGAATTATAACTATTTTATCCTTATAAGCTGAATGTAAATGTTATGGTATTCGCATGAGAATGAAATATACCCTTCTTTGGAATATGTTTTACAATTTAGGGATAAACTATAAGATTGTAGAAAATTTTCAGACTAGAAGATATGCAAAAAAAAAAGTATCTTTTCATTGAAAATATTGGGTTTTTTAATTTAAAAAACTTTCTTAGGAAAAAACATTGATTCTGGAAATGTGTACATTGCTGTACAATTCTGTGTAGCATTCATTTGTTCTGCCATTTCAAGCATTTGAATGGTTATCACATTGACAACATTATTGCACTTGGAAATACGCCCTAGAAGCAGGAATACTTTATTTGGCCTGTTGAAATTTTTTCAAGTGAGCTAATATCCATATGATCATGTAATTTTAATGGGCTTAATAGGATCTCAGATATTAATTTTTCTGACCGTTCCATTAAGAGGTGGTTAGAATTTGACTACTATCATTAACTCCAAATGTCTGTAAGATATAAAGAATAATTATTGTCTGTTAATAAGACCATGTAGTCTTCCCAGATTTTTCACATCTTGTGCTAACAGTCCATAAAAATAGAAGATTAACCAAACTCTAGTAAGAAAGCAACTAGGAAAATGAATGTTCCAGGTTTTTACTTGACTTATTTCACACATTTTGATATTTCTTTTCAGGTTATGTCCAAGAGGATGATTTGAAAGATGAGGAAGATATAAAAGAGGAGGAAGAAGATGACGATGAGAGCAATTCCACGGCTCATCTTCCGGGGAGCAATGACCCAGGGACAGATGAAGAACATGAAACTGGTCCTGATCCAAGAGGAAGCTTGAGCTACCAAAATTCTCCAGGGAGTCATCTGTCCAATCAGGATGCGGAAAACGAATCCTTGCTCAGTGATGCTAGCGACCAGGTGACAGATGTTAAAAGTCTGTGCCCCAGGGAGGCATCGGACTCCAAAGTCAATACCCATCCCAAACATCCAACGGAAGCACACAGTTGCATGGATAAAATGACAGCTGTCTATGCTAACATCCTTTCAGATTCTTATTGGACAGGTTTGGGACTGGGGCTCAAACTGTCCAGTTCTGATAAGAGGGCATGCGACAATAGAAATGGAGCAAGCAAAAGTGACTTTGATTGGCATCAGGATGCCTTGACCAAAAGCTTGCAGCAGAGTTTACCAGTCCGGCCACTCTCCAAGCCAAACCTTTTCAGCTCAGTCCAGCTATATAGGCAAAGCAGCAAAACGTGCGGAACTGTATTCACAGGTGCTAGTAGGTTTCGGTGTAGGCAGTGCAGCGCTGCCTACGATACCTTAGTTGAGCTTACGGTCCATATGAACGAAAGTGGCCATTATCAAGACGACAACCATAAAAAAGACAAGCACAGATCTACCAGCTATTCCAAGCCTCGGAAAAGGGCTTTTCAGGACATGGATAAAGAAGATGCTCAGAAAGTTCTGAAATGCATGTTCTGCGGTGACTCTTTTGACTCTCTTCAAGATCTGAGTGTTCATATGATCAAAACAAAACATTACCAAAAAGTGCCTTTGAAGGAGCCGGTCCCTTCCATATCTTCCAAGTTGGTGACTCCAAATAAGAAGCGTGTGTTTGACATTAACAGGCCTTGCTCTCCCGATTCGACAACGGGATCCTTTGCCGACACATTCTCTTCTCATAAGAATGCCAACCTGCAGCTGTCGTCCAACAACCGTTACGGCTACCAGAACGGTGCCAGCTACACGTGGCAATTCGAAGCGTGCAAATCGCAGATTCTCAAGTGCATGGAATGCGGGAGCTCCCACGATACTTTGCAGCAACTCACAACCCACATGATGGTCACGGGTCACTTCCTGAAAGTCACCAACTCGGCTTCCAAGAAAGGGAAACAACTTGTTTTGGATCCCTTGGCTGTGGAAAAAATGCAGTCCCTTTCTGATGCGTCAGCCACTGACAGCCAGCATTCGAAACCCTCCAGTAATTCATCAACCGATTCTACGGCTCCTGCTTCAGAGCTAAAAAAGGAAAGTAAGCAAAATAAATCCGAGGAAGGGAACAAAGATGAAAAAGGGGTGAAAAATGAAGACTACGAAGACTCTCTTCAAAAACCACTGGACCCGACAATGAAATATCAGTATCTCCGGGAGGAAGATTTAGAAGATGCTTCAAAAGGTGGAGGAGACATTTTGAAGTCTTTGGAAAACACTGTCACCACAGCCATCAATAAAGCTCAGAACGGAGCACCCAGCTGGAGCGCGTATCCCAGCATCCATGCAGCATACCAGCTCTCGGAGGGAACAAAGCCATCCTTACCAGTGGGGTCCCAGGTTTTGCAAGTTCGACCAACGGTCAGTAATAAACTGAGGCCTATTGCTCCAAAATGGAAAGTGATGCCTATAGTGCCCATGACAGCTAATATAGTCCAGTGCAGTCAGTTGAAAAAAGAAGGAGAACCCAAGAAGGAAGCTCAGAAGGACTACATTAAAGATGGCAACAAGACGGATGTGGTTCCTTCATTTCAGAATGAAGGAGATTCTCCTCCTCAGACTGAGATGTGTGTAGAGCCCAAAAAGCCAGAGCTAAGTCCTTTGAAAGAGGAGCACAAGACGAAGGAAGAGGAGGAAAAAATAAAAGCAAAGGATTCTGGGACATCACCTCTCAGCAATGGATGCCCTACTGGCAACCACACTCCAGAGCTGCCTGGTTTGAATCCCCTCAGTGCCCTGCAGTCTGTGCTGAACAACCATCTGGGCAAAGCAAATGAGCCTTTGCGGCCTCAGTCAAACTCCAGCCCCAGCTCAAGTTCAACGTCCTTGTTCCACAAACCAAATTTAAATATAATAGAGAAGCCTGTTTTGTCTCCCGTGTCAACGCCGGCTAAACCTGCAAATGTTACCTCCAGGCGTTACGTGTTTGAGAACAACGATCAGCCAATTGACCTGACAAAATCAAAGAATAAGAAAGGGCAATCTCTTCAGGCCAAGTCTTGTACTTCCCCACATCAGAAGCACGCTCTGTCTGACATTGCAGACATGGTTAAGGTCCTTCCCAAAGCAACAACCCCGAAACCCACCGCTTCATCCAGAATCCCATCCATGAAACTGGAAATGGATGTTCGGCGTTTCGAAGATGTCTCCACAGATGTCTCCCCTTTGCATAAAAGAAAAGGAAGGCAGTCCAACTGGAATCCTCAGCATCTCCTGATTCTGCAAGCGCAGTTTGCCTCCAGTCTCTTCCAAACATCGGAGGGCAAATATTTATTGTCCGATCTGGGCCCTCAAGAACGTATGCAGATTTCCAAGTTCACGGGGTTGTCCATGACTACCATCAGCCATTGGCTGGCGAACGTCAAGTACCAGCTCAGAAAAACTGGGGGGACAAAGTTTTTGAAAAACATGGATAAAGGGCACCCCATCTTTTATTGCAGCGACTGTGCATCTCAGTTTAGAACCCCGGCGACGTACATCGGCCATTTAGAGTCCCATCTAGGTTTCCAAATGAAAGACATGAACAAGCTGGCTGTGGAGCAGCAAACCAAGGTAGAGCAAGACATTTCCAGAATTTCAGTTCAAAGATCTCCTGAAACAATAGCTGGAGAAGAGGACACAGACTCAAAGTTCAAATGTAAGTTGTGTTCTCGGACATTTGTGAGCAAACACGCTGTAAAACTTCATCTAAGCAAAACGCACAGCAAGTCGCCAGAACATCATTCACAGTTTGTAGCAGAAGTGGATGAAGAATAACTCCTAAGGTATGCATGCCTTAACTGCAAAAGACAAAAAAAAAAGGTGTTTTAATGTGATGTTGATGGAAGGAAGGGCTCTTAAAGCACTTCTGCTTTATTTAAAGAAAATATTACCTTCCAAAATGCCCCTTTCTTTTCAGACATTGGCTTCTCTGTCTGTAATTGTTGCACGATGGGACAAATTTTGCATGGACAGCTGCTTCCATCAGCCTGTTTCCATGATGAAAAAAAATCTTTACACGCTGCCTTTTTTCCCAGGCATGTGCTCTTAAAGGCAAAGAGACCTCTGCCAAGAAAAGATTTGGCACACTTGCTTGCTGTTGATACCATGTTCCTATTTAGCAAACCTAGCCCTGTAAAGCTTTCAGTAGAAAAAGCAAAGCATGCTGGACATTTCATTCTAATGATTTCCAATAAAATTGTGTTTGCTTATAGTATTTGAAGCAACTATGTCCCCCTTTGGTCTGAGCACAACAGCAAGTGTCAGTACAAACTGATGTTTCATTGTCCGGTTTTCAACAATGGGATTCCCTTGCTTAATTTTAATAACTTTATGAATCCAAGAGCCTTTTGTTCTCACACCCCTCACTGTTCATTGCTGGTGAAATATCAAGCCTGTTTTGGGGATTGTTGTCTATGGATCAACATGCATAATCCTAGCATTCTCCTTTTGGAGGTGGGCAGAACGTGAGGTTATTAAGGAAGATCCAAAAGTCAGTGATAGACATAATATCCTTAGTCTCTGTTATCTCCAGCTGGTGTCTCTCATCAGTTCATAGTTCTTAGAAAGTTATTCTCAACAGGCAATTCTGAATTGTGTTTGCAAAGCTGTTGCCAGCCTGACAAATTTAAACAAATGTTTTTACCTCCAGATTCCACCAGTCCTTAGGAAGATGCTAATTAAATATGCCCCAATACATTAAAAAACCCTCCAATCTATAACTATTAGGCTAAACTCCAAGACACATTTATTCTCTTTTTTCCTTTTCTTTATTTTGAGTCCCTTAATCTAGGATAATGTAACATATCTGGGCTGGTGATAGCATGTAGTAGCCACATTCACAAAATGGCTGCCACGAGAGATTTGACCTTTCTGTAAAACGGCTACTATGAAAAAGATGAAGAATCCCATGTATTCATTTACTAGAACAGTGGTTCTCAACCTGGGGGACCCCTTTGGGGGGGTCAAACGTCCAGTCAGGACCCCTTTGGGGGTCAAACGTCCATTTCACAGGGGTCTCCTAAGACCATGGGAAAAGACAAATTTCCCATGGTGTTAGGAACTAAAGCTTCTATTCTGGCGCCTTGGGACATATTTTTACAATCCAACCAATCAGGTGTTTACAGTGGGGGTGTCCCTCTATCCTTCCTTCCAATCAGCTTAAAGCTCTGTTGGGAGAATTGGCGCTAGACTTGTGATTGGGGTTCACCACAACATGAGGAACTATATTAAGGGATTGCGACATTAGAAAGGTTGAGAACCAGTGTACTAGAAGGAAATTAGCACTCAATAGGTTCTTGTTGAACCTAAAGGTATTGCTACAAGTAATTGTTATGCTAGAGGCTGGTGTTTTGTATTGCAGCATGTTCATCCTCTATTAAATTTGTTTTATTAAAGTATTCATTTTTTTAAAATGTGGGGGGTGTCAAGTGAGATAGGCAGCTTAACAGGGACCAAGGGGTGCAATTGTAGCCATGTCAGTATCTGGAAGTACAGGTAGTCCTCAACCTACAACCACAATTGAGCCCAAAATTTCTATAATTAAGCGAGAAGTTGTTAAGTTAATTTTGCCCCATTTTACAACTTTTCACTGCAATTGTCAAGTTAGCAACACGTTTGTTAAGTGAATCTGGCTTCCCCATTGACTTTGCTTGTCAGAAGGTCACAAAAGATGATCGCATGATTCCTGGACACCGCAGTTGCCGAGCATCTAAATTTTGATGTGGCTTTGGGAATGTTGCAATGGTCGTAAGTGTGAAAAACGGTCATAAGTCGCTTTTTCCAATACTGTTGTAACTTCCGATGATCACTAAATGTCCTGTTGTAAGTCAAGCACTACCTGTACACACTGATTATCTTGATTTAATAGTAAACCATTGGTTCTCAGTTAATTTGAAAAGTAGTATAAGTCTGCAGTCTGGTAAAAAGTACAGAGAAAAGCAATATGAGTTATTGTATTTATTAAGACTGTCCGAATTTTCATTTCACCAATTCAAATAAGCAAATTTTTTGGGATCCAATGTATGAATTTGATTTGGATTGAATCCAATAATACAATTTGATTTGGGGGGGATAAAAATGTTTTCTCCACATGGACAATCAGATTTCTGAATCAAGCTGGCCCAATTCATCCTTTCAGATTTCGAACTCCATTGCATTGTTCAGACCGATTCAACAATTCAGATTGGATTGATCATATTCTTTGAACTGATTTGAAAAATCAGAGCAGACCCTATTTGCACAGGCCTAATGTTTATTAGGTTTTATAGCGCTTTCCTATGTCTGTTGTGCTTTAGCATAAAATGAAAACCAATCAAAAATAAAACCTTAAAATACTGTAATAATAATATTAATAAAAAAAACATTGAATGTCAATTTCCTTGCATTTTTTGGGGGTATTGTTCTCCTGGGAGAGATACATATTATTCCCCTTCTTTGTATAATACGTCGAAGCACAAAGAGAGAAAATACAAAATAAATATACTTCCTCCTCCTGGGTGACTTCATTAAACTGTACAGATAGTCCTCGATTTATGACATTTAATGACCATTTTGAAATTACAAAAGTTCTGACCTACAACTGGTCCTCACACTTATGACCATTGTAGCATCCCTATGGTCATGTAATCAAAATTTGGGCATTTGGCAACTGGCTTGCATTTGCAATTATTGCAATGTTCTGGAGTCACATAGCATTCGTGACTTTCCCAGGGGGCTTCCAAAATGAAAAGTCAATAGAGGAAGCTGGATGGATTACTGACCAGTGCAAAAAAAAGGACATGAAAATCGACATGACTTACTTAATAACCGCATTGCTTTGCATTGGAAGTTCCAGTCTCAATTGCAGTCATAAGTCAAGGACTATCTGTAATATGCCTATATATCCTCCTACTATGGCTTTTGCAGGCTCTAGAAAAAGTGTGAGTCAGGGGTGGGTTCCTTCCAGCTCGGCTGGTTTGCTCAAACTGGTAGCGACCGGCTGGTGATGTCACGATGACATCACCCAACCAGATTGGTCGGTGCCAGTCTGTGGACATCGCCATTTTTTTTTTAAGATTCAGTCACCATCTTTTTTTCAGCTTTGGGGGGTTTTGGGTGGTGGTGGTGGTTTCTGGGAAGTTTTTGTTACTGTGCATGCTCACAGGGCGCACTCATGCGGCGCAGGAGGGAGCAAACCGGCAGCAACATAAGTTGGAACCCATCCCTGGTGTGAGTTCTCACCACTTGCCCTGATTCCCAAATGCAACTGAGAACACGAACAAATCGTTTATTTTCCTTTCATGTTTGTTTGATGTTTGTCAACTATCACAAGTGCTCTTCACACTCAGGTGGGGTGGGATGGGGAATTGCAAAGGTTTTTCATAATCTTCAATTTGATAGCCATAATTTCCAGAACCTAAATTCTCTCTGAAGGAAAGCTGGACCTATCAAGTGGTCCAAATTTTATATTATACACTGAAAGTTTGCATTTTCAAAAAGCTTGGTTATTTAGTGATTTTTCTCGATAAATATCTGGCTTCATAGATCCATTTGTGTAATAATAAATTTCTTTCTCACGGACAAATGCAAACAGAAGTCTCCCTCTTTAATGATTTTCCCTGATCTGAATGCCCTTTGAAGCTTCTTGCTTACTTTATTACAGGAAGAAACAATTCAGCATGTTTTCAATAGCAACCTGGAGTGTAAAAACTTGAACAGTGAATTCATCTATATGTACATAAGGATGAGCCCTTCTCTGAAAGAGATGGACAGTTAAGCAATGTTATATAACCCCCTTTTTACAACTCTGAAATACCTTAATTCAGGGTAGAGTTGGGGCAAATGGATCGAGCTGAGCGTTCAGTTGCCTGGTGCCCTTCCTGGTACCTACAGGACATTCACAGCATATATTTTATCTTTGTGTCCTTAAAGAGAAACACCTGCTGCTATCTAGGATCATCAACACTAGGCCACCACACCACTTTTTATTCCGACTCTACCTTGAATTACGGATAACAGGGTTACTTCACTTACATATATATATATATATATGCATCATGTCTCTATGTATAGCTGAGTATCACTTCCATGTATGTATGTTTGTGTGTATGTATGTATCATACATATGCAAATGATATCCAGCTTTTCCATTCCATGATTTTTTAAAAATAAAAACAATACATTTTTATAACCTAATAGATGTTTCAAGTTTCAGTCCTGAAACAGAGTGCAAGTAACATCAGAATACACAATTTACTGCTTAGATACATTCCCCAACTCGCTCCGTCATATTTATATATATGAATAGTTTGATGCATACTTAATAAAGCCTACTTATTTCCAAAACCTGACATCTGATGTTTGTAAATTAATTACAAACAAACTACCTGAATGTTCAAATAGATTCTCACAGCATGATTATTTCAAAATAAACTGCACAAAATTATACGGGATTTGGATGCAGCCACTAGTAGTAAACCAGGTTGAGTTTCATGCAAATTACTCCCAGGAATATTAGAATTGGAATTCAGTGTCATCAAATGTGTAATTAGCAGAATTAGATAAATGTTCTACCAAGGATGCATTTGCTGGGAAATCCTGTTCACAGTATATGTTTTGGGAGCGGGGTTGGGGTGGGGAGATTTTTTTAAATCCTATTAAATTTCACAGTTATGAAACTTGTTTTGTCTGGATTTAATGTCAAGCATATAAAAGGTCATGTACAGTGAAATCAGAAAGTGAAATTCAAAAATTAGGAAAATTGTTGGGTGAACAAATTTGCTAGCTCGTTCATCTTTGTGTCGGTGAATTATCCAATTTATGCACACGAAAGACGAAGAAGAAGACAAAAAGCCACTACAATACATAGCGTGGGAACAGTCAAGATGGACGCTCCGCAGCCTCTTCTCATAACTTTGCTGCTTTGATTTGTTTTCTATCCAAAAGCCTTAGAAATCACACGTTGCTTCTGCACCATTTTTTTAAAAATGACAATGACACTATTTTCCAAGTTGTTCCGGGAAATCTTTATAGAATCCCAACTGTGAGTATGGGTACCACAGCCCCAAAGTAAAGTTACCACTGATTAGAAAATGCTTTTTCCTGCTCCTACTCTTTTAAACTAAATCAATATGTAAAGTTCTCACAATATGGGCACCAGAATTACTGTTGTTCAACTTCCTAATAAAAGCATGACAGAGGGTAATAAAAAAAAGTTGGCAACTTCACATGAAATGTAATCTTGCAAAGAGAATGTTTCCCGTCCTTAGATGGTACATTCCAATGTATATAAATGCACAATGGTTTAAAATAATGAACAGACCAAGACTATCTAATTTATAGGATCAGTTGACCAAAGATCATTTTATGCAGACATATGGTGTTGTCTTTAGATATTTAGCCAATAAAACACAGATATTTGGGAGGGGGCAATGTAAAACATAATAAGAAACATAAATCAAATTCATTGAAACATTTGATTTCTGAATATAGATTTAAGAAGGGCTTGCATTATATCAAGATTTTAAAACACATTAAAATAGGGCCATTATTACTGGTTTACGGTTGCAATTAATCACAGTAATTTTGGAGCAACTTCATTCATAACAGTTGATGCTTAAGACTGAAGCCTAATAAAATAGCCCATTTTTTGTGCATTCAGAAAGAAATACCAGCAAAGCTATGCACAGGATCATAAGCCTTGAGACTTTATACAGATGCTCTATTTTTTAGTGATTTAAATGGAAGAATTTTGCTTTTGGGTAATATATATAAATAGAATTACATAGAATTCTTTATTGGCCAAGTGTGATGGACACACAAGGAATTTGTCTTTGGTGCATATGGTCTCAGTGTACATAAAAGATACATCTGTCACCCTATGACAAACATTAAGTGTTGTACCTCAAGAATCATGAGGTACAGCACTTAATGATTGTCATAGGATACAAATAAGCAATCAGGAAACAATCAATATTAATATTAATATTAATATAAAGCAACAAGTTACAATCATACAGTCATAAGTGAGAGGAAATGAGTGATAGGAATGATGAGAAGACTAATAGTAATAGTAGTGCAGCCTTAGTGAATAGTTTGACAATACTCTCCCCTCCCAAATAAATATCTTTGTGTCTTAAGTATCAAAATTACCTTCTGAAGACATGAAAAAAAATGAAAAGACAATTCATCTATTTCTGGTATACTGTATCTACATGTCGTCCCTTTCTTATTATCTTAGCAGGGATACATTTAAGTTATATGGAAACTATAAATTACAATTTCATTGTGAAATATTGGACTGTTTTGAATAAGATTGTGATGGGGTAAAATTAAAAAAATTTCCCTACTGGTTCTGTGGGCATGGCTTCCGAACTACTTAAAATTTCCACTACTTATTCTCCAGCACCCCTGGATTGTGGATTTTATAACTTTATGTAAGCTAAAATTCACATTAAAGGAAAATAAGACTCCCAAGTCTTGTTTCTGCCTTTCCTTGAAAATTGGAAATAAATAAAATTAAAATTAAGTAAATAAAATGGGAAATAAATTCAGACAGTCTGAATTTCTGCTTTGTTTGTTGAAAAGTGTATGTTTATCATGTAGCTAGAAAAAGAGACAGAGACAGGGACAGGGATGTGTATATGTGTGTGTATGTGTGTATGTGCACAAACATGTGCATACACACACACATACACACACAGAGAAAGAGACAGAGAGAAATAAACATATACACCTTCATATATCGATTTTAGTAAAATATGCATATGAAAATATAGAAAGAAAAGCTGGAAGGAAAAATATAAAAAAAGAACGCAAAAGAATATTAAAGAGGTGACTGGGTTTGTATTTATTCCATATTCTTAATATGGCACTTGTTACCTAGTGACTTGTGGAATCTACATTAATGTTAACTTTATCATATCACAAAAATCCATGTCACCCCAAGTTTATACTTTCTTAATTCTAACAGACTCTTATTTCTCAACAGTTCCTACTATTTCATCCAAACCAAATATCTTATTTATCTTATATATTTAACCCTTGGTTTCTTCCTCTTGTGAATTTATAGAAATACAGAAATATATATTTGCCCTTGGTTAAAAGGTGTGACTTTTTTCAAAACAAGTATTGTTGGAAATGCAAATATCATTCACTCTATTTTTACCACCAAAATTCTTCCAAACAATCACAATTATATTTTCCTTATCTTAATAAATCTTAATTTCACTCTGTTCCTTGACATAAGTATTTCCCTTCTTTCTCAATATGTAAACCAGTTTTTTCCAATCAATTCTTTTTAATCTTCCATCCATATATTTTTGTTAGCATCTTTTTAAAATCATTGTTAATTTTTAAATCCAGCTAATAAAAAATCTAATTTGCATTTTTAATTTTTTTAAATAATTTATCTATTCCTTCCATAGGATTTTCTAAAATTAAAGCCTTCAAGTTTCAAGTTTCTTTGCAAAAAGTACAAAATGTGCTGGCAAATAATCTAATAACAAACCATTTGTTTCAAGTGCACTCATTTTGTGGCAGATCACAATTAACAAGTTAATCTTGATATTTAAAGCACATAGTATTCTGTGTTTAATTTTTTTTTAAAAAAAACCCTTTTAACAGCACATTTGAGATTCTGAAAATAAACATCTACATTTTCAAGCATATTTGAAAACTTTCGCTGAAAAGTTAATACTGTACAGACAAATTCGACTTTTCTAAAGATATGTTGAAACTGTCTTAAGATAATGCTGAATATGGGGGTTTTCCCCCCCCTTGTCCAATGCTGTAGTAATTTATTCTTACTTTTAACTAGCCCAAGTTTGGTCAGAATATATCTTTCAGTTCAGAAATCTCTAAACATCAAAAGGAGGGATAATATAATGAATGCCTTTTACTGTTCAATTGTTTATAATCTAATAAATAAATAAAATAAATAAATAAATAAATAATGAATTCATTAATTATTGTTTAGTATTTAAGTGTATTTTTAAGTATATTTTTCTCTCAATCTAACACAAGAATTTAACTTCATGTTTGTGATAAGTATATAGATAGATAGATAGATAGATAGATAGATAGATAGATAGATAGATAGATAGATAGATAGATAGATTGTTCTGAGTTCGGGTTTTGCCCTGTGTAATGTTTTGCATGTCTATGCGACGTTTCGGCGAAATCACATTCACCATCATCAGGCTGAAGTTCCAATCTTCAATGAACATTCATTGGATTGGAACAATCTTCCAATCCAATGAAGATTGGAACTTCAGCCTGATGATGGTGAATGTGATTTTGCCGAAACGTCGCATAGACATGCAAAACATTACACAGGGCAAAACCCGAGTCTGAATATGGCAGAAATATCAAATCTCATAGTTGCCTAGACCCAAATGGGCAAAAATACCAGTTGTGTAATGCATTCATTGATGGATAGATGTCATATTATTATTATTATTATTATTATTATTATTATTATTATTATTATTTAGACTTGAAGACTCGGAGCAGCTCACAACAAGTAATACATGAGATACAAATCCAATATTAAAAACAATTTAAAAAACCTTTATAAAAATGGTCATACAATCCAAACAAACCATACATAAAATGGAACAGCTGGGGGAATGTCAGTTTCCCCAGACCTGGCGACATAGGTGGGATTTTAGTAGTTTACGAAAGGCAA
Source organism: Erythrolamprus reginae (assembly GCF_031021105.1). Taxonomy (NCBI): domain Eukaryota; kingdom Metazoa; phylum Chordata; class Lepidosauria; order Squamata; family Dipsadidae; genus Erythrolamprus; species Erythrolamprus reginae. Next base: position 22,692,268 of record NC_091952.1, on the reverse strand, counting down.
GGATGGTGGGGGCAGTCCTAATCTCCGGGAGGAGTTGATTCCGGAGGGCGGGGGTTGCCACAAAAAAGGCCCTTCCCATGGGTCCTGCCAGACGACATTGTTTTGTCGACGGGACCCGGAGAAGGCCAACTCTGTGGGACCTAATCGGTCGCTGGGATTCGTGCGACAGAAGGCAGTCCCAAAGGTATTCTGGTCCGATGCCATGTAGGGCTTTGATTCTGTATTGTTTTTTTTAATTTGATGCAAGATAGCTTTCTTCTTCTGCATTCTTATAATATAATTACCATCAATCTAGATACTATTTGCATTTAAAAGTATGAGGACTTAAGTCTGCTTCAAAAATGAGAATCTCTGCCAAGAAAGTCATTCATGTCAGTGAATTCTAACTATATTATTCGAAGCTGATCTTTCTAGTGACCAAACACACTTTGCATATGCTCTCTCATAGTCTTATTTCCCATGTTGTAGCTAAGACCAACCATTCAAAACAAAGATTCTGAAGAATACTAATGCAGATTCCGCCCTGTTCAAAGCCAAGTATTTTTCCTAAAGCTTTCTTTTGGTAAGTAAACAGGCAGCCTCTCTCTGAAAAGAATCCATTTGAAAATACGAACACCACAAAAGAAAGAAAGAAAGAAAGCATAATGATAAACAGGAGTATCCCCCCCTCCGTTTTTCCTTTGTCTTTCCTCTTTTTCCCCCCTTTTTCAACCCATCAAGTTTAAAGATTCGATGGTTCGTCTCTTCTACCACCCCCCACAATTCCCGTTTATAGAAGACAACTGACAACTCCATGGTAAATGGAAGAAAGAGCCGAGCAGAACTAAAAATCCTCTAATGCATTGACACTAACGTGCCCTCTATTGTTGAAAATGAGCAGGCAATCATGAATGTTCATCAAATGACTCCTAATGCAGTTAAAGCATTCAGCTATAATTTCTCCTTGCATTTATAATTACTGTCATAGACTGCACACCTCACTGAGCAGATTAAAGCTATAAACTATTTAGCCATAGCTTTAAGATGAGGAACTTGATTTGTCTGGCAGCAGTTATTTGTTAGAAGAGCTTGACACTTCACATAAAAATGACTCGACTTGATGAAGAACAATGTGGCTTGAACAATGCAGAGGGTTTAAATCAGTCATTTATACCACACCCTGGAAGGATGGCAAAGCAATTTGTTAAATGATCTATAGGTCACCCAGATAGCTGCTTGAGTTAAGTATACCCAAATTCTTCAAAGACAGGACTTTGAAGGAAACCGTGGTTGGTGTTTTGATTCACCGTGTCTGCTGCTGTTATCTTAGCTATATTTTTTTTATGTACTTTCCTACCCTGAAGAATGTGGGTGAGGAGATGGGCAGAAGTGAATACGACAAAGGCTTGCTAACAACTGTGATGAAAAGGATTTAGGGGTAGTGATTTCTGACAGTCTCAAAATGGGTGAACAGTGCAGTCAGGCGGTAGGGAAAGCAAGTAGGATGCTTGGCTGCATAGCTAGAGGTATAGCAAGCAGGAAGAGGGAGATTATGATCCCGCTATATAGAGTGCTGGTGAGACCACATTTGGAATACTGTGTTCAGTTCTGGAGACCTCACCTACAAAAAGATATTGACAAAATTGAACGGGTCCAAAGACGGGCTACAAGAATGGTGGACGGTCTTAAGCATAAAATGTATCAGGAAAGACTTAATGAACTCAATCTGTATAGTCTGGAGGACAGAAGGAAAAGGGGGGACGTGATCGAAACATTTAAATATGTTAAAGGGTTAAATAAGGTCCAGGAGGGAAGTGTTTTTAATAGGAAAGTGAACACAAGGACAAGGGGACACAATCTGAAGTTAGTTGGGGGAAAGATCAAAAGCAACATGAGAAAATATTATTTTACTGAAAGAGTAGTAGATCCTTGGAACAAACTTCCAGCAGACGTGGTTGGTAAATCCACAGTAACCGAATTTAAACATGCCTGGGATAAACATATATCCATTGTAAGATAAAATACAGGAAATAGTATAAGGGCAGACTAGATGGACCATGAGGTCTTTTTCTGCCGTCAGTCTTCTATGTTTCTATGTTTCTATGAAGGGAGGCCACGGAAGTACAGTATTGTGATCAGTAAAGGGCTACCAATATTTTTACTACCACACTGTGGGTGTGGCTTATGCAGGGCGCCCTGCATTTTCTTTCAACATCTTTCAGTGCAAATTGGGTGCTCTGGGATGGAGCTCCATTTTCACTACCCTATTTCATTACCCCGTCCCCTGGTCCGGGCAGCAGTTCACCCCTGGTTGTGATGTAGTCAGGACATGAGGAGAATTGAAGGGTTCTAGAGAGAGGACCAGTGATGGCCTCCTATGGGTATGGTCAGGTACACAGAACCAGTAGAAAACTTTTGGTCAGGTAGGCAGAACTGGTAGAAAAGTTATTTCCCTTATGGGCTCTGGGTATATTTTTCCTATCACCATAAATTAGGTTGAATATGTATAAATTAATAAGTCCAGTTGCATGTATATATACATAAACCCAGTGATAGGCTCCTACAGGTATGGACAGGTACACAGAAACGGTAGAAACATTTTGATTTTTTTTTTCCTTTCTGGACTCTGGGTACGTTTTTTCTATCGCAGTAAATGAGGTTGAATGTGTATAATTTTAGAAGAGCTGTGTGTGTGTGTGTACATACACACACAGTTTATATAGTAGATAATGTATATTTTTGTGTGCCTGTGTGTAATAAGTATGTACACATACGGCATATATCCATAGAACTAAATAGTATATTTTGGATGTTTAGTAATAGTAAGGGAAATTGTATCTCTTTAAGGTGAGGAGAGGCCAGGCACCCTAACTCTAACCCAAACCCTTGATGTGAGTGATGTCAAGTTGGCCACTTATAAGCCAGTCACATGACCTTTAAGCCACTCCTGGTCACATGATCATCAAGCCACTCCCACAAAATAAGCCATGCCCACAGTGTGGTAGTAAAATTTTTTGCAGCCCTTCACTGGAGAGGATTGTAACTAACTTAGCTTTGGGTGACTAGCACACACTTCCACAATGGCTGCCACAAATGGAACAATAACAATATATCAATTTCCTAGGTGAAGTCATTCTATAGTATATCATCTCCTCAAGTGACAGGTCATCTCCAGCCTGCCCCTCTTTCTTTTTCTGAGCAAATGGACTTGCTTTTGAGCAAGGCACTATCTTGTTGAACTTCTAAGACTCAGGAAAACAAGATAATACTGAAGGCTGCTGTTTTACAGTGGCCAGAGGAGATCAGGGTTTTCCCCACTTTGTGCTGTGTTAGTGTGTATGTGTGTCTCTATGTATTTCTACCATCCCCTCCCATTGCATTTGTGTATGCTGAGAAGCGCAAGGAAGACTTCCCTATGGATCACATGACCAGGTGGGCCACATGACCCAGGGCTGGAATGGAGCTGTTGCCAATATTCTAAGCTATCTAGAGCCTGGTGTTCCTACCATTGTCCTTGGTCTTCTTCTCTAAGATCTAGCTGGATGAAACCCATTTTCAAAGTCTTGCTGGCTCTTCCCTCACCAAACATTTGTGCTCAGGGTTATTACATTGGCGACTGAAGACTGTTATTTTCTGATATCAAAATCAAAAGTAGGGGATATTTCTGACTTAAATGTCCAAGTTGGATAAGTCTTCATCTCATAGAAATAATAGTTTTATTTTCAAAGGAAAGTGAGAAAGCAAA